>NC_021164.2:10613099-10615642 GCF_000331145.2 Cicer arietinum | reverse complement strand
GATAATAATAACATATAATAAAATAGAGTTGTCAAATATAGTAATAATTCCATATTTATTTAATAGTTCAATTGTGTTATATGTTATTATTATTTTCGTTATTAACTACAACTATAAAACGACGATAAAAATAACATTTAATTAAATAGAGTTTTCAAATAAAGTAACATGGATAACACTATTTTATTAAATGATATTATTATCTGCATTTTGTAGTTATACTTAATAACAAAGATAATAATAAAATATAACAAAATTGAGTTGTCAAAAAAATAGGAAATAATTAATTTATTTGACAACTCTATTTTTTTATATGTTATTATTTTCTTCGTCATTGAGTACAACTACAAAATGAAGATAATAACAATATTTAATAAAATAGAGTTGTCTAATAAATAAGTAATTATTACTTTATTTGAAAATACTATTTTATTATATGTTTTACTGAATAACGAATATAATATTATTTTCTTCGTTTTATTGTTTTACTGAATAACGAATATAATAATAACATATACTAAAATTGAGTTTATAAAATAAATATGTACTTAGTACTTTATTTGACAACTCTATTTTATTTTATGTTATTATTATTTTCGTTATATAATTGTAGTTCATAACGAAGACAATATTAACATATAATAAAATAGAGTTGTTAAATAAAGTAATAATTACATATTTATTTGACAACTCTATTTTATTATATTATATTACTATCTTTGTTATGGAGTCAAACTTCTAAATGAAGATAATAATAACATATAATAAAATAGAATTATCAAATAAACTAATAATTACATATTTATTTGACAACTCTATTTTATTATATGTTATTATTATCTTCGTTTTATAGTTTTATTTCATAACTAAGATTATAATAACATATAATAAAATAGAATTATCAAATAAATTAATAGTTACATAATTATTTGACAACTCTGTTTTATTATACGTTATTATTATGTTTATTTTGTAGTTGTACTAAATAACGAAAAAAATAATAACATATAACAAAATTGAGTTGTAAAATTAATATGAAATTATTATTAATTTATTGGACAACTCTATTTTATTATATGTTATTATTATCTTTGTTATGAAATAAAACCATAAAACGAAGATAATAATAACATTAAATAAAATAGAGATGTCAAATAATGTAATACTTAAATATTTATTTAACAACACTATTTTATTATGTATTATTATTATCTTCGTTTTGTATTTAATTTACAACTCGATTTTGTTATATGTTATTATTATTTTCGTTATTTAGTACAATTACAAATTGAAAATAATAAAAACATATAAGACAATTGAGTTGTCAAATAAAAATGTAATTATTACTTTATTTGACAACTCTATTTTGTTATATGTTATTATTTACTTCGTTATAACTTATTTGTTTGACAAGTATATTTTATTATAACGTATTATTATCTTAGTTATGACGTAGAACTATAAAATGGTGATAATAATATCAAAGAAAAAAATTGAGTTGTCAAATTAAAAAATAATTACATATTTATTTGACAACTCTATTTTATTATATGTTATTATCATCTTCGTCATGAACTAAAACTCTAAAACAAAGATAATAACAATATATATCAAAAAAGAGTTGTCAAATAAATATGTAATTATTACTTGATTAGACAGCTCTATTTTATTATATGTGTTTATTATCTTCGTTATAAAGTACAACTACATGACGAAGATAATAGTATCATATAAAAAAATAGAGTTGTCAAATAAATTATTAATTTCATATTTATATGACAACTCTATTTATATTACTATATTCGTTATGTAATTATTACTTTATTTGACAACTCTATTTTATTATATGTTATTATAATCTTAGTTATGAAATAAAACTATAAAACGAAGATAATAATAACATATAATAAATTAGAGTTATCAAATAAAGTAATAATTACATATTTACTTGACAACTCAATTTTATTAAATGATATTACTATATTCGTTATGCAGTCAAACTTCTAAATGAAGATAATAATAACATATAATAAAATAGAATTATCAAATAAATTAATAATTACATATTTATTTGACAACTCTGTTTTATTATAATAATAAAATAGAATTATCAAATAAACTAATAATTACATATTTATTTGACAACTCTGTTTTATTATACGTTATTATTATATTTATTTTGTAGTTGTACTAAATAACAAAAATAATAATAACATATAACAAAATTGAGTTGTAAAATTTACATGTAATTATTACTTTATTGGAAAACTCTATTTTATTATATGTTATTATTATCTTTGTTATGAAATAAAACCATAAAACAAAGATAATAATAACATTAAATAAAATAGAGTTGTCAAATAATGTAATACTTAAATATTTATTTAACAACACTATTTTATTATATATTATTATTATCTTCGTTTTGTATATAATTTACAACTCAATTTTTTTATATGTTATTATTATTTTCGTTATTTAGTACAATTACAAATCGAAAATAATAAAAACATATAAGAAAATTGAGTTGTCAAATAAAAATG
>NC_021164.2:10600039-10612759 GCF_000331145.2 Cicer arietinum | reverse complement strand
TTATCAAATAAACTAATAATTACATATTTATTTGACAACTCTGTTTTATTATACGTTATTATTATATTTATTTTGTAGTTGTACTAAATAACAAAAATAATAATAACATATAACAAAATTGAGTTGTAAAATTTACATGTAATTATTACTTTATTGGAAAACTCTATTTTATTATATGTTATTATTATCTTCGTTATGAAATAATGTTATTATTATCTTTGTTATGAAATAAAACCATAAAACAAAGATAATAATAACATTAAATAAAATAGAGTTGTCAAATAATGTAATACTTAAATATTTATTTAACAACACTATTTTATTATATATTATTATTATCTTCGTTTTGTATTTAATTTACAACTCGATTTTGTTATATGTTATTATTATTTTCGTTATTTAGTACAATTACAAATTGAAAATAATAAAAACATATAAGACAATTGAGTTGTCAAATAAAAATGTAATTATTACTTTATTTGACAACTCTATTTTGTTATATGTTATTATTATAACTTATTTGTTTGACAACTCTATTTTATTATATGTTATTATTATCTTAGTTATGACGTAGAACTATAAAATGGTGATAATAATATCAAAGAACTAAATTGAGTTGTCAAATAAAAAAATAATTACATATTTATTTGACAACTCTATTTTATTATATGTTATTATTATCTTAGTTATGACGTAGAACTATAAAATGGTGATAATAATATCAAAGAAAAAAATTGAGTTGTCAAATAAAAAAATAATTACATATTTATTTGACAACTCTATTTTATTATATGTTATTATCATCTTCGTTATGAACTAAAACTCTAAAACAAATATATCAAAATAGATTTGTCAAATAAATATGTAATTATTACTTGATTAGACAGCTCTATTTTATTATATGTGTTTATTATCTTCGTTATAAAGTACAACTACATGACGAGGATAATAGTATCATATAATAAAATAGAGTTGTCAAATAAATTAATAATTACATATTTATATGACAACTCTATTTTATTATATGTTATTATTATCTTCGTTTTATAGTTTTATTTCATAACTAAGATTATAATAACATATAATAAAATAGAGTTTTCCAATAAAGTAATAATTACATGTTTATTTGACAAATCTATTTTGATATATTTGTTTTAGAGTTTTAGTTCATAACGAAGATGATAATAACATATAATAAAATAGAGTTTTCCAATAAAGTAATAATTACATGTTTATTTGACAAATCTATTTTGATATATTTGTTTTAGAGTTTTAGTTCATAACGAAGATGATAATAACATATAATAAAATAGAATTATCAAATAAACTAATAATTACATATTTATTTGACAACTCTGTTTTATTATACGTTATTATTATGTTTATTTTGTAGTTGTACTAAATAACCAAAATAATAATAACATATAACAAAATTGAGTTGTAAAACTTACATGTAATTATTACTTTATTGGAAAACTCTATTTTATTATATGTTATTATTATCTTTGTTTTATAGTTTTATTTCATAACTAAGATTATAATAACATATAATAAAATAGAGTTGTCAAATAATGTAATACTTAAATATTTATTTAACAACACTATTTTATTATATATTATTATTATCTTCGTTTTATAGTTTTATTTCATAACTAAGATTATAATAACATATAATAAAATAGAGTTGTCAAATAATGTAATACTTAAATATTTATTTAACAACACTATTTTATTATATATTATTATTATCTTCGTTTTGTATTGAATTTACAACTTCATTTTGTTATATATTATTATTATTATTATTATTTTTGTTATTTAGTACAATTACCAAATGAAAATAATAAAAACATATAAGACAATTGAGTTGTCAAATAAAAATATAATTATTACTTTATTTGACAACTCTATTTTGTTATATGTTATTATTATAACTTATTTGTTTGACAACTCTATTTTATTATATGTTATTATTATCTTAGTTATGACGTAGAACTATAAAATGGTGATAATAATATCAAAGAAGAAAATTGAGTTGTCAAATAAAAAAATAATTACATATTTATTTGACAACTCTATTTTATTATATGTTATTATCATCTTCGTTATGAACTAAAACTCTAAAACAAATATATCAAAATAGAATTGTCAAATAAATATGTAATTATTACTTGATTAGACAACTCTATTTTATTATGTGTGTCTATTATCTTCGTTATAAATTACAACTACATGACGAAGATAATAGTATCATATAATAAAATAGAGTTGTCAAATAAATTAATAATTACATATTTATATGACAACTCTATTTTATTGTATGTTATTATTATCTTCGTTTTGTAGTTGTACTAAATAATGAAAATAATAATAACATATAACAAAATTGAGTTGTAAAATAAATATGTAATTATTACTTTATTTGACAACTCTATTTTATTATATGTTATTATAATCTTAGTTATGAAATAAAACTATAAAACGAAGATAATAATAACATATAATAAATTAGAGTTGTCAAATAAAGTAATAATTATATATTTACTTGACAACTCAATTTAATTAAATGATATTACTATATTCGTTATGCAGTCAAACTTCTAAATGAAGATAATAATAACATATAATAAAATAGAATTATCAAATAAACTAATAATTACATATTTATTTGACAACTCTGTTTTATTATACGTTATTATTATGTTTATTTTGTAGTTGTACTAAATAACGAAAATAATAATAACATATAACAAAATTGAGTTGTAAAATTTACATGTAATTATTACTTTATTGGAAAACTCTATTTCATTATATGTTATTATTATCTTTGTTATGAAATAAAACCATAAAACAAAGATAATAATAACATTAAATAAAATAGAGTTGTCAAATAATGTAATACTTAAATATTTATTTAACAACACTATTTTATTATATATTATTATTATCTTCGTTTTGTATTTAATTTACAACTCGATTTTATTATCTATTATTATTATTTTCCTTATTTAGTACAATTACAAAACGAAAATAATAAAAACATATAAGAAAATTGAGTTGTCAAATAAAAATGTAATTATTACTTAGTTATGATGTAGAATTATAAAACAGTGATAATAATAACATAGAGCAAAATTGAGTTGTCAAATAAACAAATAATTACATATTTATTTGACAACTCTATTTTATTATATATTATTATTATCTTCGTAATGAACTAAAACTATAAAACAAAGATAATAACAATATATAACAAAATTTATAACTTTGTTTCGGGTTGTTCGTCAGAAAAGTCCATATGAAGTCGAGGACCTGAAGACTCTTATTATAGCATTCTTCTCTTGAATTTATAACTGTGTTTCGGGTTCCGCATATGATTTCAAACATTGGCCATCGTCTGGTCTGAAAATACAGAGTTTGGTCCATTATCATCGATGGCTACAAAAATCGCCTGAAAAGTCCAGATGAAATCGAGGACCAAATGACCCTTATAAATTCTTCTTCTAAATTTATAAATGTGTTTTGGGTTCCGCGTCAGATTTCAAACACTAGCCATCGTTTGGTCCGAAACTACTGACTTTGGTCCATTTTTGTTGGGTGGTAGGAAAATTGCCTAAAAAGTCCAGCTGAAATCGAGTATCGGGAGACCCTTATTGCATTCTTCTCCAAAATTTATAACTATGTTTCGAGTTCTGCACCAGATCTCAAACACTAGCTATCGCCTGGTCTGAAAATACCGATTTTGGCCCTTTTTTGTCGAAGGGTACAAAAATCGCCTGAAAAGTCCAAATGAATTCGAGGACCGAGAGTCCCTTATATCATTCTTCTTCTAAATTTATAATTTTCTTTCGGGTTCCACGTCATATTTTAAACACTAGCAATCGTCTTGTTCAAAAAAAAGGATTTCGGTCCATTTTAGTCGGGTGGTACGAAAATCGATCGAAAAGTCCCGATGAAATCGACGACCTTGAGACCATTATAGTATTCTTCACCAAAATTTCTAAATTTGTTTCGGGTTCCACGCCAAATTTCAAACACTAGCCATCGTCTTGTACGTAATACCCCGAAAAGTCCAGATGAAATCGAGGATCGGGCGACCGTTACAACATTTTTCTCCTAAATTTATAAGAGTGTTTCGGGTTCAGCGTCAGATTTCAAACACTAACAATCGTCTTGTTCGAAAATACGGATTTCGGTCCATTTTAGTCGGGTGGTACGAAAATTGCTCGAAAAGGCAAGATGAAATCTAGGATAGGGAGACCCTTATATCGTTCTTCTCTGAAATTTAAAACAGTGTTTCGGGTTACGCGTCAGATTTCAAACACTAGCGATAGCCTTTTTCAAAAATACAGATTTCAGTCCATTTTGGTTGGATCGAATGAAAATTGCCTGAAAAATCCAAATGAAATCAAGGACCGGGAGACCCTTATAGCATTCTTCTCCCAAATTTATGACTTTGTTTCGAGTTCCGAGCTAGATTTCAAACACTAGCCAAAGTCTGGTCCGAAAATACAGATTTTAATCCATTTTTGTCGAGGGTACGAAATCTCACGAAAGGTCGAGATGAAATCGAGCACCGAGAGACCCTTATAGCATTGTTCTCCAAAATTTAACATTGTGTTTCGCGTTTCACGCCAGATTTTAAACACTAGCCATCGTCTGGTCCGAAAATACGAATTTTGGTCCATTTTTGTCGAGTGACATGAAAATCGCCCGAAAAGACCACATGAAATCGAGGTCTAGGAGACCCTTATAACATTCTTCTCCTAAATTTATAACTGAGATTCGGGTTCCGCCTCAGATTTCAAACACTAGCAATTGTCTTGTTCGAACATACTAATTTCGGTCCATTTTTGTCGGGTGGTATGAAAAACGCCCTTAAAGCCCAGATGAAATCGAGGACCAAGAGACCCTTATAGCATTCTTCTCAAAAATTTATTCCTGGTTTTTAGGTTCCACGCCAGATTTCAAACAATTGCAATCGTCTGGTCCGAAAATATACATTTCGATCCCTTTTTGTGGAGGGGTAAAAAAATCGCCTAAAAAGTCCACATGAAATCGAGGACCGAGAGACCCTTATTGCAAATACCAGATGAATGATGGATCGGGAGACCCTTATATCATTCTTATCCTAAATATATAACAATGTTTCGAATTCTGGGTCAGATTTCAAACACTAGCCATCGTCTGGTCCGAAAATATAGATTTTGGTTCATTTTTGTCGAGCGTTACGAAAATCGCGCGAAAAGTCCAGATGAAATTGACGACCGAGAGACCCTTATAGCATTCTTCTTCTAAATTTATAACTGTATTTCGGGTTCCTTGACAAATTTCAAGCACTAGCCATTGCTGGTCTGAAAATACGGATTTCAATCCATTTTACTCTAGCGGTATGAAAATTGCCCGAAAAGTCAAGTGAAAATCGAGGACTGGGAGACCATTATAGCATTCTTCTCCAAAATTTATAATTGTGTTTCAGGTTCCGCGTCAAATTTCAAACACTAGCCCTCGTCTGGTCCGAAAATACTAATTTCGGTCCATTTTTGTCGGGTGGTATGAAAGTCGCCCAAAAAGTCCAGATCAAATCAAGGACCGGGATACCCTTTTAGCACTCTTCTCCAAAATTTATAACTTTGTTTCGGGTTTCGTGTCAAATTTCAAACACTAGCCTTCATATGTTCCGGATATACTGATTTCGGTCCATTTTTGTCGAATGGTATGAAAGTCGCCCGAAAAGTCCAGATGAAATCGAGGACCGGGAAACCCTTATGGCATTCTTCTACAAAATTTATCACTGTGTTTCGGGTTCCGCGGGGATTTCAAACACTAGCTATCGTCTGGTTTGAGAATATAGATTTTGGTCCATTTTTGTCGAGGGGTACGAAAATCGCTCGAAACGTCTAGATGAAGTCGAGGAGAAGAAGATTCTTGTGGCATTCTTCTCCTAAATTTATAACTGAGTTTCGGGTTCTGCGTTAGATTTCAAATACTAGCCCTCGTCAGGTCCAAAAATACGAATTTCGGTCTATTTTTGTAGGGTGATACTAAAATCGCCCACAAAGATCAGATGAACTCGAGTAACGGGAGACCCTTATAGCATTCTTCTCCTAAATTGATAACTCAGTTTCGGGTTTCTCCTCATATTTCAAACACTAGCAATTGTCTTCTTCGAAAAAATGGATTTCAGTCCATTTTTGTCGGGTGGTACGAAAATCGCCCGAATATCCTAGATGAAATCGAGGACCGGGAGACCCTTATAGCATTCTTCTCCAAAATTTATTACTGGTCTGAAAATATAGATTTCTTTCCTTTTTTGTGAAGTTGGTACGAAAATTGCCTGAAGAGTCCAAATGAAATCGAGGACCGAGAGACCCTTATAGCATTCTTCTCATAAATTTATAATTGTGTTCCGAGTTCCGTGTCGGAATTCAAACACTAGCCATTGTTTTGTTTAATAATACGAATTTCAGTCCATTTTAGTCGGGTGGTACGAAAATCACCCGAAAAAACCAGATGAAATCTAGGACAAGGAGACCCTTATATCATTATTCTCCTAAATATTTAACAATGTTTCGGATTCCGTGTCCGATTTCAAACCCTAGCCATCGTCTGGTATGAAAATATAGATTTTGGTACATTATTGTCGAGGGGTGCGAAAATTGCCCGAAAAATCCAGATAAAATTGACGACCGAGAGACCCTTATAGCATTCTCTTTCTAAATTTTTAACTGTATTTCAGGTTCCATGTCAACTTACAAACACTAGCCATCGTCTGGTCCGAAAATACGGATTTCAATCCATTTTAGTCTAGTGGTATGAAAATCACCCGAAAAGTCAAGATGAAATCGAGGACCTGGAGACCGTTATAGCATTCTTCTCCAAAATTTATTACTATGTTACAATTTCTGCGTCAAATTTATTACTATGTTTCGGTCCATTTTTGTCGGGTGGTATGAAAATCGCTGGAAAAGTCCAGATGAAATCGAGGACCGAGAGACCCTTATAGCACTCTTCTACAAAATTTATAACTGTGTTTCGGGTTCCATGTAAAATTTCAAACACTAGCCATCGTCTGGTCCGAAAATACAGATTTTGGTCCATTTTTGTCGAGGGGAACAAAAATTGCCCGCAAAGTCCAGATGAAATCGAGGACCGAGAGACCCTTATAGCACTCTTCTACAAAATTTATAACTGTGTTTCGGGTTCCATGTAAAATTTCAAACACTAGCCATCGTCTGGTCCGAAAATACAGATTTTGGTCCATTTTTGTCGAGGGGAACAAAAATTGCCCGCAAAGTCCAGATGAAATCGAGGACCGAGAGACCCTTATAGCACTCTTCTACAAAATTTATAACTGTGTTTCGGGTTCCATGTAAAATTTCAAACACTAGCCATCGTCTGGTCCGAAAATACAGATTTTGGTCCATTTTTGTCGAGGGGAACAAAAATTGCCCGCAAAGTCCAGATGAAATCGAGGACCGAGAGACCCTTATAGCACTCTTCTACAAAATTTATAACTGTGTTTCGGGTTCCATGTAAAATTTCAAACACTAGCCATCGTCTGGTCCGAAAATACAGATTTCTGTTCATTTTTGTTAGGTGGTACGAAAATCGCCTGAAGAGTCCAAATGAAATCGAGGATTGAGAGACCCTTATAGCATTCTTCTCATAAATTTATAATTGTGTTCCTAGTTCCGTGTCAGATTTCAAACACTAGCCATTGTTTTGTTCAAAAATACGAATTTTGGTCCATTTTAGTCAGGTGGTACGAAAATTACCCGAGAATACAAGATGAAATCGAGGACTAGGAGTCCCTTATAGCATTCTTCTCCTAAATATATAACAGTGTTTCGGATTCCGGGTCAGATATCAAACACTAGTCATCTTCTGGTCCGAAAATATAGATTTCAATCCATTTTAGTCTAGTGGTATGAAAATCGCCCGAAAAGTCCAGATGAAACCGAGGACCGAGAGACCGTTATAGAATTCTTCTCCTAAATTTATAAATGTGTTTTAGATTCCTTATAATACCACTAGTTTTGATACAAAAGTCCTGATAATATCTTGACAACATCAGATTTTAAACACTAGCCATTGTCTTGTTCGATAATACAAATTTCTTTCCATTTTTGTCGGGTGCTACGAAAATCGCCCAGAAAGTCCAGATGAAATCGAGGACCAGGAAACCCTTATAGCATTCATCTCCTTAATTTATAACAGTATTTCAAGTTCCGCGTCAAATTTCAACAACAAGCCCTCTTCTGGTCCAGAAATATAGATTTCGGTTCGTTTTTGTTGGGTGTTACGAAAATCGATCCAAAAGTCCAAATGAAATCGAGGACCGGAAAACCCTTATAGAATTCTTCTCCTTAATATATAACCGTGTTTCAGGTTCCGCGTAAGATTTCAGGTTCCGCGAAAATACATATTTTGATCAATTTTTATTGAGGGGTATGAAACTCGCCCGAAAAGTCTAGATGAAATCGAGGACCAAGACACCCTTATAGCATTCTTCTTCTAAATCTAAAATTGTGTTTCGGGTTTCGCGTCAGATTTCAAACACTAGCCATCGTCTAGTTCGTAAATATGGATTACGGTCCAATTTAGTCGGGTGTTACAAAAATCGCCCGAAATGTCCAGATGAAATCGAGGACCAAGAGACTCTTATAGCATTCTTCTCCTAAATTTCTAACTGTGTTCCAGGTTCCGCATCAGATTTCAAACACTATCCGTCGTCTTGTTTGAAAATTTGGATTTCGGTCCATTTTTGTCGTGTGGTACGAAAATTGCCCTTAACGTCTAACCCTTATAGCATTCTTCTTCTAAATCTAAATTTGTGTTTCGGGTTTCGCGTCAGATTTCAAACACTAGCCATCGTCTAGTTCGTAAATATGGATTACTGTCCAATTTAGTCGGGTGTTACAAAAATCGCCCGAAATGTCCAGATGAAATCGAGGACCAAGAGACTCTTATAGCATTCTTCTCCTAAATTTCTAACTGTGTTCCAGGTTCCGCATCAGATTTCAAACACTATCCGTCGTCTTGTTTGAAAATTTGGATTTCGGTCCATTTTTGTCGTGTGGTACGAAAATTGCCCTTAACGTCTAGTTGAAATAGAGGACAAGAATACCGTTATAGCATTCTTCTCCTAAATATATAACATTGTTTCGAGTTTCGCGTCAGATTTCAATCACAAGCCATCGTTTGGTCAGAAAATACAGATATTGAAACATTTTTGTCGAGGCGTACACCAATTGCCCAAAAAGTCCAGATGAAATCGAGGACCGGGCGACCCTTATATCATTCTTCTCCTTAATATGTAACAGTGTCTCAAGTTTTGCGTAAGATTCAAACACTAGCAATCGTCTGGTCCGAAAATACAGATTTCTGTTCATTTTTGTTAGGTGGTTCGAAAACCACCCGAAAAGTCCAAATGAAATCGAGGACCAGAAGACTCTGATAGCATTCTTCTCCTAAATTTATTACTGGTTTTTAGGTTCAGCGACATATTTCAAACACTTGCCATCATCTTCTGTGAAAATATATATTTCGATCCTTTTTTGTCGAGGGGTAAGAAAATCGCCTAGAAAGTCCAAATGTAATCGAGGACTGAGAGACCCTTATAGCATTCTTCTCCTATATTTATGACTGTGTTCTGAGTTCTGTGTCAGATTTCAAACACTAGCCATTGTTTTGTTCAAAAATACGAATTTCGGTCCATTTTAGTCGGGTGGTATGAAAATCACCCAAAAATACAAGATGAAACCGAGGACCAGGAGTCCCTTATAGATTTCTTCAGCTAAATATATAACTGTGTTTCAGATTCCGGGTCAGATTTCAAACACTAGCCATCGTGTAGTGCAAAAATATAGATTTCAATCCATTTTAGTCTAGTGGTATGAAAATCGCTCGAGAAGTCTAGATGAAATCAAGGACCGGGAGACCCTCATAGAATTCTTCTCTTAAATTTATAAATGTGTTTCAGATTCCTTATAATACCACTAGCCATTGTCTTCTTAGAAAATACATATTTCTTTCCATTTTTGTAGGGTGGTACGAAAATCGCCCAAAAAGTCCAGATGAAATCGAGGACCAGGAAACCCTTATAGCATTCTTCTCCTAAATTTATAACAATATTTCAGGTTCCGCGTCAAATTTCAACCACAAGCCCTCATCTGGTCCGAAAATACAGATAGTTGTACTACATGATGAAGATAATTGTAGCATATAATAAAATAAAATACTAATTACATATTTATTTGATAAACTCAATTTTATTATATATTATTAACTTCTTTACGTTGTAAAACAATAAAACGAAGATAATAATAACATATAATAAAATAGTGTTGTCAAATAAAGTAATAATTAGTTATTTATTAGACAACTCTATTTTATTAAATATTATTATTATCTTCGTTTTGTAGTTGTACTTAATAACGATGACAACTCAATTTTTTTATATGTTATTATTATCTTTGTTATTAATTACAATTACAAAACGAAGATAATAATAACATATAATAAAATAGAGTTGTCAAATAAATTAATTTTCGCATATTTATTTGACAACTCAATTTTGTTATATGTTATTATTATCTTTGTTATTAATTACAATTACAAAACGAAGATAATAATAACATTTAATAAAGAAGATTAGAATAACATATAATAAAATATTGTTTTCTAATAAATTAATTAATAATTACATCTTTATTTGAACCTTAAACTCTAAACCTTAATCCCTAAACGTGATTTCTTAAACCCTAAACACCATAACACACTAAATCCTAATAAAATAAATATGTAATTATTACTTTATTTGATATCTCTATTTTTTTATATGTCATTATTATCTATTTGTTATAAAGTAAAACTATAAAACGAAGATAATAATAATATAAATTAAATTAGAGTATTCAAATAAAGTAATAATTACATATTTATTTGACAACTCTATTTTATTATATGTTACGGATTTTAGTCCATTTTTGTCGGGTGGTACGAAAATCGCCCTAAAAGTCCAGATGAAACTCAGGAGCGGGAGAGACTTTTAGCATGCTTCTCCTAAATTTATAATTGTGTTTCGGGTTAGATTTCAAACACTAGCCATCGTCTGGTCAAGAAATACATATTTTAGTCCATTTTTGTCAGGGGGAACGAATATCGCTCGAAAAGTCCAGATAAAATCGAGGACCAAAAGACCCTTATAGCATTTCTCTCCAAAATTTGTAGCTGTGTGTCGGGCTCGACATCATATTTCAAACACTAGCCGTCGTTTAAACCAAAAATACGAATTTTAGTGTATTTTTGTTGTGATGTACAAAAGTCGCCAGAGAAGTCCAAATGAAGTCAAGGTTCAGAAGATTCTTTTAGAATTCTTCTCCTACATTTAAGGCTGTGATTCGGGTTCCGTCTCAAATTTAAAACACTAGCCATCGTCTAGTCCGAAAATACGGTTTTCGGTCCATTATTGTTGTTTGGTATGATTTTCAAACCCTACCAATCAGATTTTAAACCCTAGCCATCTTCTTGTACAAAAAAAAAATTGGTCCATTTTTGTCGGGTGGTACGATTTTCGCCTGAAAAGTCCAGATGATATCGAGGAGTGTTAGACCCTTATAGCATTCTTCTCCTAAATTTAAAATTGTGTTTCGGGTTTCGAGTTTCGGATTAGATTTCAAAAACAAGCCATCATCTGGTTCATAAATATGGATTCCAAAATAATAATTACATATAACAAAATTGAGTTGTAAAATAAATATGTAATTATGACTTTATTTGACAACTTTACAACTCAATTTTTTTATATGTTATTATTATCTTTATTTTAATGTTTGACTGCATAATGAAGATAGTAATATCATTAAATAAAAAAGAGTTGTCAAATAAATATGTAATTATTAATTTATTTGATAATTCTATTTAATTATATGTTATTATTATCTTTATTTTAATGTTTGACTGCATAATGAAGATAGTAATATCATTAAATAAAAAAGAGTTGTCAAATAAATATGTAATTATTACTTTATTTGACAACTCTACTTTATTATATGTTATTATAACTTTGTTATGATGTAAAACTATAAAACAAAGATAATATTAACTTATAGAATTCCATAAATTTATAACTGTGTTTCGGTTTCCGCTTCAGATTTCAAATACTAGCCATCGTTTTGTTCGGAAATACGGATTTCAATCCATTTTAGTTGGGTGGTACGAAAATTGCCCGAAAAATCCATATGAAATCGAGGATCGGGGCCCCATTATAGCATTCTTCTCCAAAATTTATGACTGTGTTTCGGGTTTTACGCTAGATTTCAAACATTAGCCATCGTCTGGTCCGAAAATACGATTTTCGGTCTATTTTTGTCGGGTGGTACAAAAATCCCCCGAAAAGACCAGATGAAATCGAGGACCAGGAAACCCTTATAGCATTATTCTCCAAATTTTATAATTTTGTTTCGAGTTCCACATCAGAATTTAAACACTAGCCATCGGTCGATTTTTGTGGGGTGATACAAAAATCGCCTGAAAAGTCTAGATGAAATTGAGGACCAAGAGATCCTTATAGCATTCTTCTCCTAAATTTATAAATGCTTTTCGCGTTCTGCGTTTGATATTTCAAACACTAACCATCGTTTGGTTCGAAACACTAACCATCGTTTGTTGGGTGGTACGAAAATTGCCCCAAAAGTGTAGATGAAATCGAGTACC
>NC_021164.2:10598804-10599437 GCF_000331145.2 Cicer arietinum | reverse complement strand
CAAACCCTCACGAGATCAAGATGAGACTTCTTCTTGATGAACACACGCACCAACAAAGATAGTCACCAGTTTACACTACTGGATTTCCAGAACTTTCTTTACAGATTGTTTTTACAGAAAAGATAATATGAGGACAAATGATGATGACTCAATCACAATATGAATTTCACACAAAAAGGATTTTCCAAATGAGTATTTTGTGTGTGGTTACAATTATTTCTTTCAAAGTGTTTTTCCTGGTTTCTGTATTGTGAAAATGTGTAATGAACAATTATTTCTTTCAAGTGTAGTGTATATGTTTTTTTTTTAAAATGTGATTGAATCAACTTATATATATTCAGAAAAACATCAGGACAATCGATTTCTCAATCGATTTTATAAAAGTTTAAAGCCAGCTTAATCGATTGCCCAATCGATTATCGCGTTTCTTGTTTTTCTTGAATCTTGAAACATATAAGCATGAATCAATTTGCCAATCGATTCTTTTAATGCATAAATCAGAAACTGATACTAAGAATATATCAGCATCGATTGAGTAATCGATTATAGGTGTTTTGTTCAAACAACGAGATCAAAACAATCGATTGCTCAGTCGACGTATATTCATAGTCATAATCGATTTGGCAATGAGCT
>NC_021164.2:10597767-10598623 GCF_000331145.2 Cicer arietinum | reverse complement strand
TTGGCTTGTTACAGTAGCTCAGCTATTTTGGTTGAAATCGATGTGCCAATCGATTATGCAACATGTTTCTGATAAATGATTAACCAGTTCAATCTTTCAATCTATTACCTAATCAATTGCCACAAAACTTACAGTTTAAAAAACTTAATTCAATTGATTGTCAATCGATTTGGTTGATCACAGAACTCATTCCTGATGAAAAACTTTTTCACAATCGATTTGCCAATCGATTGATTCAGTAAGTGGTTGGTTCTATGAATCACAAAATCGATTACTCAATTGATGTCCCAATCGATTGTCCAATTGATTGGATTAAACCCAGAACTTAGGTTTCACTAAAAGTCTTTAAGTAATCGATTTCCCAATTGATTTACTTAGTAAAAGCTTTTGTTCTGAGTGAGACAATCGATTGCCCAATTGATTCATGAATTGACTTATCAGTTGATTGATTTACTTTCTTATTTTATGATTTCATTTTTACTTTGGCAAATACTTAAGTATGAAACCATAGTGACGAGTCTACTAAATAACTACTATAACCACTAATCACACTATACATATTTGCATCTTTCTCAAGCACATCCTCCAATTTTGGTTGATTCCTTGAGTTCCAAGCTTTTGTTCCAAGTGTATAGTGTTTGCTTGTTTGTTCCTGAAATGTTACTCAGTTCAACCTGTTAGATTTATCAAATGATACATGTACATTGTATGTTTGTTAATTATGTCAAAATCATGATCAAGAGGACTTATGTCTAACAAAGAATGCTATAAGGGTCACCCGGTCGTCGATTTCATCTGGACTTTTCAGGCAAATTTCGTACACCCCGACAAAAATGGACCCAAATCCGTAATTTCT
>NC_021164.2:10582101-10597317 GCF_000331145.2 Cicer arietinum | reverse complement strand
AGGTCCATTTTAGTAAGGTGGTATGAAAATCGCCAGAAAAGTCTAGATGAAATCGAGGACCGGGAGACCCTTATAGCATTTTTCTCCAAAATTTATAAATGTGTTTCGGGTTCCGTGTCAGATTTCAAACACTAGCCATAGTCTTTTTAGGAAATATGGATTTCGATCCATTTTAGTTGGATGGTATGAAAATTGCCCAAAAAGTCCAGATGAAATCGAGGATCAGGAGACCCTTGTAGCATTCTTCTCCAAAATTTATAACTGTGTTTCGGGTTCCGCGTCAGATTTCAAATACTAGCCATCGTCTTGTTTAAAAATTCGGATTTCGGTCAAATTTAGTCGGGTGGTTCAAAAAATGCCTGAAATGTCCAAATGAAATCGAGGACCAAGAGACTCTTATAACATTCTTCTCCTAAATTTATAATTGTGTTTCGGGTTTCATGTCAGATTTCAAACACTGTCCATCATCTTTTTCGAAAATATGGATTTCGGTCCATTTTTGTCGTGTGGTTTGAAAATCTCTCGAAAAGGCCAGATGAAATCGAGGACCGGCAGACCCTTATAGCATTCTTCTCCTAAATATATAACAGTGTTTTAGGTTCCACGTGAGATTTCAAACATTAGCCATCGTCTGGTCAGAAAATATAGATATTGGTCCATTTTTTTCGAGGGGTACAAAAATCGCCCGAAGAGTCCACATGAAATCGAGGACCGAAAGACTGTTATAGCATTTTTCTTCTAAATTTATAAATGTGTGTCGGGTTCTACGTCAGATTTCAAACACTATTCATCATCCTATTCGAAAATACGTATATCGGTCCATTTTAGTCGAGGGGTACGAATATCATCCGAAAAGTCCAAATAAAATCGAGGACCAGAAGACTCTTATAGCATTCTTCTTCTAAATTTATAATTGTGTTTCGCGTTCCGTGTCAGATTTCAAAAACTAGCCATCGTCTTGTTCAAAAATACGGATTTCGGTCCATTTCGGGATACCCTTATAGCATTCTTCTCCAAAATTTATAACTATGTTTCAAGTTCCGCATCACATTTCTAATAAAAGCCATCGTCTTGTCCGAAAATAGAGATTTCGGTCAATCTTGGTCGGGAGGTACGAAAATCGCCGGAAAAGTCCAAATGAAATTGAGGACCAAGAGACCCTTATAGCATTCTTCTCCAAAATTTATAACTATTTTTCGGGCTCCGCCCCAGATTTTAAACACTGGCCATCGTCTGGTCCGAAAATACAAATTTCGGTTCATTTTTGTTGGGTGGTACAAAAATTGCCCAAAAAGTCCAAATGAAATCGTGGACCAGGTCACCCTTACAACATTCTTCTTCTAAATTGATAACTTTGTTTCAAGTTACGCGTCAGATTTCAAACACTAGCCATAGTCTTGTTCGAAAATACGACTTTAGGTCCATTTTAGTAAGGTGGTATGAAAATCGCCGAAAAGTCTAGATGAAATCGAGGACCAGGAGACCCTTGTAGCATTTTTCTCCAAAATTTATAATTGTGTTTCGGGTTCCATGTCAGATTTTAAACACTAGCCATAGTCTTTTTAGGAAATATGGATTTCAATCCATTTTAGTTGGATGGTATGAAAATCGCCCAAAAAGTCTTGATGAAATCGAGGATCTGGAGACCATTGTAGCATTCTTCTCCAAAATTTATAAATGTGTTTCGGGTTCCACGTCAGATTTCAAATACTAGCCATCGTCTTGTTTAAAAATTCGGATTTCGGTCCAATTTAGTCGGGTGGTTCAAAAATTGCTCGAAATTTCCAAATGAAATCGAGGACCAAGAGACTCTTATAACATTCTTCTCCTAAATTTATATCTGTGTTTCGGGTTTCATGTCAGATTTCAAACACTATCCATCATCTTTTTTGAAAACGATTTCGATCCATTTTTGTCGTGTGGTTTGAAAATCTCTCGAAAAGGCCAGATGAAATCGAGGACCGGCAGACCCTTATAGCATTCTTCTCCTAAATATATAACAGTGTTTCAGGTTCCACGTGAGATTTCAAACATTAGCCATCGTCTGGTCAGAAAATATAGATATTGGTCCATTTTTTCGAGGGGTACGAAAATGGCCCGAAGTGTCCACATGAAATCGAGGACTGAGAGACCGTTATAGCATTTTTCTTCTAAATTTATAAATGTGTGTCAGGTTCTAAGTCAGATTTCAAACACTATTCATTATCCTATTCGAAAATACGTATATCGGTCCATTTTAGTCGAGGGGTTCGAATATCATTCGAAAAGTCCAAATGAAATCGAGGACCAGAAGACTCTTATAGCATTCTTCTTCTAAATTTATAATTGTGTTCCGCGTTGTGTGTCAGATTTCAAAAACTAGCCATCGTCTTGTTCAAAAATACGGATTTCGGTCCATTTCGGGATACCCTTATAGCATTCTTCTCGAAAATTTATAACTATGTTTCATGTTCCGCGTCACATTTCTAATACAAGCCATCGTCTGGTCCGAAAATACAGATTTCGGTCAATCTTGGTGGGGTGGTACGAAAATCGCCCGAAAAGTCCAAATGAAATGGACGACCGGGAAACCCTTATTGCATTCTTCTCCTAAATTGATAACAGTATTTCAGGTTCAACATCAGATTAAAAAAACTAACCATCTTCTGGTTCGAAAAATTGGATTTCAATCCATTTTTGTCGGGTGGTACGAAAATCGCCTTAAAAGTCTAGATGAAATCGAGGACCGAGAGACCCTTTTAACATTCTTCTGCTAAATATATAACAATGTTTCAGGTTCTGCGTCAGATTTCAAACACTAGCCATCGTCTGGATTGAAAATACAAATTTTGGTCCATTTTTGTCAAGGGGTAAGAAACTTGCCCGAAAAGTTCAGATGAAATCGAGGACCGAGAGTCCCTTATAGCCTTCTTCTTCTAAATATATAACTGTGTTTCGATTTCTGCATCAGATTTCAAACACTAGCCATCATCTTATTCAAAAATACGAATTTTGATCTATTTTAGTCGGGTGGTACAAAAATCACCCGAAAAGTCCAGATGAAATCGAGGACCGAGAGACCCTCATAGCATTCTTCTCCTAAATATATAACAGTTATTCGGGTTCCGCATCAGATTTCAAAAACTAGCCATCGTCTAGTCCAAAAATACAAATTTGGTCTATTTTTGTCGAGGGGTACGAAACTCGCCTGAAAAGCCCAGATGAAATCGAGGACCGAGAGTCCCTTATAGTATTCTTCTTCTAAATTTATAATTATGTTTCGGTTTCCGCATCACATTTCAAAAAATAGCCATCATCTTGTTTGAAAATACGGATTTCGGTCCATTTTTGTCGGGTATTACGAAAATCAAGGAGAAGTCCAGAGAAAATCGAGGACCGAGAGACCCTTATAGCATTCTTCTCCTAAATATATAACATGGTTTCAGGTTCCGCGTCAGATTTCAAAAATACGGGTTTCGAAAATACGGATTTCGGTTCATTTTTTGTCGGGTGGTATGAAAATCACCTGAAAAGTCTAGATGAAATCGAGGACCGGGAGACCCTGATAGCATTCTTCTCCGAAATTTATTACTGATTTTAAGGTTCCGCGCCAGATTTCAAACACTTGCCATCGTCTGTTCCTAAAATACAGAAATCGGTCCTTTTTTGTCGAGGGGTAAGATTATCGCCTGAAAAGTCTAGATGAAATCGAGGATCAAGATATCCTTATTGCATTCTTCTCCTAAATTTATAACTGTGTTCCGAGTTCTGTGTCGGATTTCAAACACTAGCCAATGTTTTGTTATAAAATACGAATTTCAGTCCATTTTAATCGGGTGGTACGAAAATCCCCCAAAAATTCTAGATGAAATTGAGGACCGAGAGACCCTTATAACATTCTTCTTTCTAAATATATAACAGTATTTCGGGTTCCATGTCAAATTTCAAACACTAGACGTCGTCTTGTTCAAAAATACGGATTTCAATCCATTTTTTCGCGTGGTACGTAAATGGCATCAAATGTCCAGATGAGATCGAGGACCGGGAAACCCTTATAGCATTCTTCTCCTAAATTTATAACAGTATTTTAGGTTCCGCATCAAATTTCAAACACTAGCCATCTTCTGGTCAGAAAATATAGATTTTGGTTAATTTTTGTCGAGGGGTAAGAAACTCGCCCGGAAAGTCCAGATGAAATCGAGGACCGAGAGACCCTTATGGCATCCTTCTTCTAAATTTATAAATGTGTTTCGGGTTTCGCTTCAGATTTCAAATACTAGCCATCGTCTTGTTCGAAAATACGCATCTCGGTCCAATTTAGTCAGGTGGTACGAAAATCACCCGAAATGTCCAGATGAAATCGAGGACCAGGAGACTCCTATAGCATTCTTCTCCTAAATTTTTAACTGTGTTTCGGGTTCCATGTCAGATTTCAAAAACTATCCATCGTCTTGTTTGAAATTTTGGATTTTGGTCCATTTTTGTTGTGTGGTACGAAAATCGCCCTAAGAGTCCGGATGAAATCAAGGACCGAGAGACCATTATAGCATTCTTCTTCTAAATTGATAAAAGTGTTTTGGGTTCCGCATCAGATTTCAAACACTAGCCATGGTCTTGTTCGAAAATACATATATCGGCCCATTTTAGTCGAATGGCACGAAATTTTCCGGAAATTTCTAGATGAGTTCGAGGACCAGAAGACTCTTATAGCATTTTTCCCTAAATTTACAACTGTGTTTCGGGTTCCGCGTCAGATTTGAAACACTAGCCATCGTCTTGATTGAAAATACAGGTTTGGGTCCATTTTTGTCGAGGGGTACGAAACTCTCCCGAAAAGTTCAGATGTAATCGAGGATCGGGAGTCCCTTATAACATTCTTCTTCTAAATTTATAATTATGTTTCGGTTTCCGCTTCAGATTTAAAACACTGGCCATTATCTTGTTCGAAAATACGAATTTTGATCCATTTTAATCGAGTGGTACAAAAATCGCGCGAAATGTCCAAATGAAATCGAGGACCAAGAGACTCTTATAGCATTCTTCTCCTAAGTTTATAACTGTTTTTTGGGTTCCGCGTTAGATTTCAAACTATATCCATCGTATTGTTCAAAAATAGGGATTTCGGTCCTTTTTGTCGGGTGGTACAAATTGAGTATAATATATTGTCGGGTTCAAACACTAGCAATTGTCTTGTTCGAAAATACATATTTTTGTCTGGTGGAACAAAAATCGCCTGAGAATCCCAGATAAAATCGACGACCGCGAGACCCTTATAGCATTATTCTCCTAAGTTTATAACAGAGTTTCGGGTACCGCATCAAATTTCAAACAGTAGCAATCATCTTGTTCGAAAATATGGATTTCGGTCCATTTTTTGTCGAGTGGTACGAAAATCACTTGAAAAGTCCAGATGAAATCGAGGACCGGGAGACCCTGATAGCATTCTTCTCCAAAATTTATTACTGGTTTTTAGGTTCCGCGCCAGATTTCGAACACTTTCCATTGTCTGTTCCTAAAATATAGATTTCGGTCCTTTTTTGTCGAGGGGTAAGATTATCGCCTGAAAAGTCTAGATGAAATCTAGGATCGGGAGATCCTTATTGCATTATTGGCTCGCTACGTATGGCAGTAGCCCTTTGAGGGATAAATTAGTTAATGTGAAAATATGGAAATTGTGAGATTAAAATATAGAATAGAAATATTTGTAGGGTGTTGATTGATTTAATTTGTTTGAATGTGTGGCATTTGATATTATTGTGATATTTGATTTAATTTCGTTAAATGTGTGGCATTTGATATTATTGTGATATTTGATTTAATTTCGTTAAATGTGTGGCATTTGATATTATTGTGATATTTGATTTAATTTCTTTAAATGTGTGGTGTGTGATATTATTGTGATATTGGTTGTTGAATTAATTTTATGCATATGTTTGATTAGATGAGTTTAAATGATGTTATAATAAAAATAGATGTGTTGTGATAATTATATGTAATGATGATAATGTATGATTAATAATGGTGATGTGATAAATTTGTGATGAATATATATGTGTTGTTGTATGATTGATGATAGTGATTCTATAAATTGTGATGAGTTTATGTGATGATGATGATGATGTGTGATTAATTATAGTGATGTTATAAATTGTGATGAGAATATTGTGATTTCAATTTGTGTCTGAGATGACGGTATTAATGGAGTATCATATACCAACGAGGGGAGAAAATAAATATTGTGAATTTGTGAAGTGGAGATTATTTTGTCATCATATAGGTAGGGCCTGACAAGCCTAGTGATTCTGGGGAAGTACAACTGAATGAGCCTGATCGTGGCGGTCTGCTGTTGAGCCTTAAGGCAAGATTGTTAGACCTTGGAGGTATTCGGGTGGGGAATTCCTAGGTGACTTGGAGGTAGCACTCCAAATGTCGGGAGCTACCACGCAACACACGTTTACCTCGACTGTCACGTATATGTGTCTCGGGTTGAGTTGAGGGGATCTATGAGGACAGGGCCAATTTGAATTGTCCGTCCACCGGGATGGTGGCATAGTATCAAGCCTCCTAACCAAGTACTTCAGAGTTAGAATGGTACCACATTGTGAAGTAGAGTCTAAGCTCATGCATAGCATTGCATTTACTTGTGATTGTTTTGTGGTGATTGATGTGTTTCAAAAGTAACGATAATTACTCTTAGATTATTTGATGCATATTATAATGAGATGATTATCTTACTTGAGTTTATTTGATGTTATAATATGATACTATTTACTTAAATATTTTGATATATCGTAATGTGATTATGATACGGTCTATTATGATTGTTGCGTGTTCTTCTTACTTATATTATACTATTAACATGATTTTGAAACTCACCTCCTTCGTTGTTTGTGTTTGACTGGCTTGGCCCTGCGTTTGCGAAATCGCAGTTGTTACAGGTTAATAAGTCTTGAAGTTCAAGTTTGGGAGGAACCCCGCTCTGATAGGTGATACCGGGAATAAGGGTTGTAATTTGTATTTTACTTATTTATTTTGAAACGACTTTTGTATGAAAACCATATAAGTACTAGTAGGTTTTTAGAATTAAATCAAGTAATTATACTTAATTCAAGCTTATTGAGATTGCACTATGGAGTAAAGAAGTTAAGGTGTTCCTTTTGATTTTTGAGAAACGTGATATCCTAAATTAATAATTTAAGTTTTTATTTTCTTGGAAACATATTTTTATTTATCCGCTGCAAATTTTATAGAAATATGATATAAATTATTATATATATTATTTTGGGGTTTAGGGTGTCACAACATGAAAATTGCCTGAAATGTCCAGATGAAATCCAAGACCAGAAGACTCTTATAGCATTTTCTCCTAAACTTATAACTGTGTTCCGGGTTCCGCGGCAGATTTCAAACACTAGCCATCATCTCCTGGTCCTCGATTTCATCTAGACATTTCGAGCGACTTTCATACCACTAGACTGAAATGGATTGAAATCCGTATTTTCGGACCGTACGATGGCTAGTGCTTGAAATTTGACATGGACGCCGAAATACAGTAATAAATTTAGAAGAAGATGGCTATAACGGTCTCTCGGTCGGCGATTTCATTTGGTCTTTTCGGCCGATTTACATACCCCTCAGCAAAAATGGACCAAAATCTATATTTTCAGACCAGACGATGTCTAGTGTTTGAAATCTGACCCAAAATGAGAAACATTGTTATATATTTAGGAGAAGAATGCTACAAGAATCTTCTTCTCCTCGATTTCATCTAGACGTTTTGGGCAATTTGTGTACCCGTCGACAAAAAGAGACCAAAATTTGTATTTTTGAACAAGACGATAGCTAGTGTTTGAAATCTGTCGCAGAACCAGAAACACTGTTATGAATTTTGGATTAGAATGCTATAAGGGTTTCACGGTCCTCGATTTCATCTGGACTTTTTGGGCGATTTTCATACGACTCGACAAAAATGGACAAAAATCAGTATTTCCTGAACAGATGAGGCCTAGTGTTTCAAATTTGACACGGAACCTGATACGCAGTTATAAATTTTGGAGAAGAATGCTATAAGGGTCTCCCAGTCCTTGATTTTAGTTGGACCTTTCGGGCGATTTTCATATCACTAGACTAAAATGGGTTGAAATCCGTATTTTCGGACCAAACGATGGCTAGTGTTCGAAATTTAACATGGAACCCGAAATACAATTATAAATTTAGAAGAAGAATGTTATAAGGGTCTCTCGATCGTCGATTTCATCTAAACGTTTCAGACGATTTTCGTACCCCTCGACAAAAATGGACCAAAATCTATATTTTCGAACCAGACGATGGCTAGTGTTTGAAATCTGACTCGGAATATGAAACACTGTTATATATTTAGGAGAAGAATGCTATAAGGGTTTCCCAGTCCTCAATTTCATCCTGTATTTTCAGGTGATTTTCTTACCACCCGACTAAAATGGATCAAAATTCGTATTTTTGAACAAAACAATGGCTAGTGTTTGAAATCCCACACGGAACTCGAAACACAATTATAAATTTAGGAGAATAATGTTATAAGGGTTTCTCGGTCCTCGATTTCATCTAGAATTTTCAAGCGATTTTCTTACCCTTCGACAAAAAAGGACCGAAATCTATATTTTCGGACGAGACGGTGGCAAGTGTTTGAAATTTGGCGCGGAACCTAAAAACCAGTAATAACTTTTGGCGAAGAATGATATCAAGGTCTCCCTGTCCTCGATTTTATCTGGACTTTTTAGGTGATTTTTGTACCACCCGAAAAAAATCGACTGAAATTCGTATTTTCGAACAAGATGATTGCTAGTGTTTGAAATCTGACGCGGAATCCGAAACTCAATTATAAATTTAGGAGAAGAATGCTATAAGGGTCTCTCGGTCCTCGATTTCAACTAGGCTTTTCGGGCGATTTTCATACCACCCAACAAACATGGTCCGAAATCCGTATTTTCAAACAAGACAATTTCTAGTGTTTGCAATCTGAGGCGAAACGCGAAACTCAGTTATAAATTTAGGAGAAGAATGCTATAAGGGCCTCTTAGTCCTTGATTTCATCTGGACTTTTCGGGCGATATTTGTACCCCTCGACAAAAATAAACTGAAATCTGTAATTTCGGACCATACGATGGCTAGTGTTTGATATCTGACACGGAACTCGTAACACTATTATATATTTAGGAGAAGAATGCTTTAAGGTTCTCCAGGTCCTTGATTTCATCTGGACTTTTCAGATGATTTTCGTACCACCCGACTAAAATGGACCGAAATCCGTATTTTCGAACAAGATGATGGCTTGTATTTGTATTCTGACACGGAACTTGATACACAATTATAATTTAGATGAAGAATGTTATAAGGGTTTCTCGGTCCTCAATTTCATCTGGACTTTTCAGGCAATTTTCGAACCCCTCGACAAAAATGGACCAAAATCTGTATTTTCAAACAAGACGATGGCTAGTGTTTGAAATTTGAACCGAAATGAGAAACATTGTTATATATTTAGGAGAAGAATGCTTTAAGGCACTATGCGAAAAATGTCATTTTATAGCGCTCCTTTTACAGCGCTTACTAAATACAAGCGCTGTTGTAAATATATTTTAAAAATAACGGAGCCTATAACAGCGTTTTTTTGACAAGGGCTGTGAAAAAGCGCTGTTGTAGGGTCATATAGCGTTTGCGCATAATGTTTACAATGCTTTTACAGCGCTTGTACACAAGCACTGTAAAATGAAACGCCCTCACATAATGTTTTACAGTGCTTTTTGGACAAGCGCTGTAAAAGACTTGCGCTTTCAAATAATTAAATGACCTATTACAGTGCTTTTTTCACTAGCGTTGTAAAAGACATGCGCTTT
Organism: Cicer arietinum; assembly: GCF_000331145.2. NCBI lineage: Eukaryota > Viridiplantae > Streptophyta > Magnoliopsida > Fabales > Fabaceae > Cicer > Cicer arietinum. The sequence continues at coordinate 10,587,466 of NC_021164.2, read as the reverse complement.
CAAATAATTAAATGACATATTAGAGTGCTTTTGTTACAAGCGTTGTAAAAGCCTAGCGCTTTCACATAATTAAAGGACATATTAGAGCGCTTATTCTACAAGTGCTGTAAAATCATTCACTTTAAATAAATAAAAACAAATTGAAAACAAATTTACGAACCCTCATCACCTCTACTCTGGGAACCCTCATCTCCTCTACGTGTTGTGCGGAACTACTTATTACAGCGCTTTTTTCACAAGCGCTGTAAAACACATGCGCTTTCATTGAATTTAACTACCTATTATAGCGCTTTTTTCACAAGCGCTGTAAAACACATGCGCTTTCATTGAATTTAACTACCTATTATAGCGCTTTTTTCACAAGCGCTGTAAAATACATCTTTCAAATAATTATATACGTTGGAAACCCTCATATCCTCTACATCTTTCAAATAATTATATACGTTGGGAACCCTAATATCCTCTACGTACTGTGCGGCCATCTACGTTGTCTAAGGTATTTTTTACACATGATCTGTTATGTTTTGAAATTGTCAAAAACTCATACCACATGATCTGTTCTGTTTTGAAATTGTCAAAAATTGTCAAAAACTCATACCACATGATCTGTTCTGTTTTGAAATTGTTAGTTGATATTGGTTTCTTTTTGAAACTTGTTGATATGTTTTGAAAGCTTATTATTTTTGTTACTGCATTTATATAGGTGGTATAATATGGATAGGAAATGGATGTCTGCCAATCGATTGTCAAAAGAGTATGAAAATGGAGTGAAGGAATTTGTTGAGTTTGCAGTGAAGAATGCAAAAGATCCAAATAGAGTCGTTTGTCCTTGTTTAAAATGTTGTTTTGGAAAATGCGTTAGAGAAAATGAATTGGAAGGACATTTAGTATGTAATGAAATTAATCAAAGCTATACATGTTGGATAAGACATGGTGAGAAAAAAAAAAGGAAACATTAATTTTCAGTATGGTTCGACATATGCTTCAACTGACTTCGATACAGATACATATGAGCCGGACCGAGTTGAGGAGATTGCAAAAGCAATTGAAGAAGAATTATATAATGGTTGTACTAAATTCACAAGACTGACGACGATATTAAAGTTGTACAACTTAAAAGCGAGTAATGGATGGTCTGATAAAAGCTTCACATAATTATTAACACTCCTAAAAGATATGTTGCCAGATGATAATTAACTTCCCAGTCGAACCTACGAGGCTAAACGGATTTTGTGCTCTATTGGCATGAGTTACGAAAGGATTCATGTGTGTCCTAACGATTGCATTTTATTTCGAAAAGAATAATGAATTACTAAAGGTGTGTCCGAAATGCAATTTCTCTTGATATAAGAAGAAAGAATCTACTCTAGCAAAAGTCGTCTCGATATAAGAAGAAAGAATCTACTCCAGCAAAAGTCGTGTGGTATTTTCCTATAATACCAAGATTTAGGCGCATGTATCGCAGTGAAGAAGATTCAAAACACTTGACATGGCATGCAAATGAAAGAATTAGAGATGGAATGTTTTGACACCCTGCAGATTCCCCACAATGGGCAAAAATTGATCACGAGTATCCTGAATTCGGGATAGAGTAAAGAAATCTAAGACTTGCACTTTCTACTGATGGAATGAATCCACATGGTCTTCAAAGCATCTCACATAGCACGTGGCCTGTGATTTTGGTAATATATAACCTACCTCCATGGTTATGTATGAAGCGTAAGTTTATGATGTTGTCTCTGTTAATTTCTGGACCCAAACAACCGGGGAATGATATCGACGTATACTTGACTCCTCTAATCGAAGATTTAAAAAGTATGTGGGAGACAGGTGTGGAAGTTTATGATGGGTATAAGAAAGAATGTTTCAATTTGAGGGCTATGTTGTTCGGCACAATTAATGATTTTCCAGCATATGGTAATTTATCAGGATATAGCATTAAAGGTCAGTGTGCATGTCCTATATGTGAAGAGAGTACAAATTGGATGCGGTTGAAACATTGTAAGAAGAATGTGTTTCTTGGACATCGTAGATTTTTACCTTATAGTCATCAGTATCGTGGGTGGAGAAATGCATTCAATGGAAAATCAGAGGAAGGTAAAGCTCCTTTAGCACCGACTGGATATCAAATACTTGAAAAAGTACAAGGTTTGACCAATAAATTTGGCAAACCTTTTGCGGGAGAGCTGGTGAAAACTGGGTGGAAGAAAAAGTCAATTTTCTTTGAATTGCCATATTGGAAGTCATTGTATGTAAGACATTTCCTCGATGTGATGCATATTGAAAAAAATGTATTTGAAAGTGTTATTGGTACGTTACTCAATGTTCCAGGAAAGTCTAAAGATGGCGTCAATGCAAGATTGGACTTGGTCGATATGGGAATAAGAAATGAACTGGCTCCAGTAAAGAAAGGAAATCGCACATATCTACCTCCAGCCGCTCATACTCTATCTAGAAAGGAAAAAATTGTTTTATGTAAATTTCTACACGAAGTTAAAGTTCCAGAAGGATACTCTTCGAACATTAAAAATTTGGTTTGTATGAAAGACCTCAAGTTAAAAGGTTTGAAGACCCATGATTGTCATATTATAATGGAGCATTTGCTACCAATAGGTATACGTTCCATTTTACCTGAAAAAGTTCGACTAGCCTTAACTAGATTATGTTTCTTCTTCAGGGAAATTTGTAGTAAAGTGATCGACCCTCAGAAATTACCGACATTGCAGAGGGAAATTGTTGTTACTTTGTGTGAGCTTGAAATGTATTTCCCACCATCGTTTTTTGATATAATGGTTCACCTTACTGTTCATCTGGTTAAGGAGACACAACTTTGTGGGCCAGCTTATATGAGATGGATGTATCCGATAGAACGATATATGAAAATATTAAAAGGGTACGTAAAAAGTAGAAGTCGACCAGAAGGTTGTATTGCTGAACGATACATTGTTGAAGAGGCTGCTGAATTTTGTACTGAATATCTGTCCAATGTTGAATCCATAGGGCTTCCCATGTCTCGTCATTCGGGAAGACTATCAGGAGAAGGGATAACTGGAAGGAGACTACTGACTATATCAAGGACAGAATGGGAGCAGGCACAATTGTATGTTCTGCACAATGATGATGAGGTTCAACCGTATGTTACAATACACATTGATCAGTTATCTCGTTTGAACATGAATAGGAATCAAAATTGGATAACTCGAGAGCACAATCGAAGTTTTGTAACATGGTTAAAAAATCACATAATGTCAAAATTTGATATAGACCCCGGATCAATTTCAAATAGATTGAGGTGGCTAGCAAATGGTCCGAGCTTACATGTCTTTTCTTACACTGGTTATGTTATTAACGGCTACACATTTTATACCAAAGAACAAGATGATCAGACCACTATGCAAAATAGTGGAGTCACTCTCGTAGCTGAAGCGATGCATGTCTCAAGTGCAAAAGACAAAAACCCAATATATGCAAATCTATCATATTTTGGGGTTATCGAGCGCATATGGGAGTTAGACTACACAATGTTTCGTGTTCCCATATTTGGTTGCAAGTGGGTCGATAATAATAATGGCGTTCGGATTGATGAGTCAGGATTCTTGCGGATGTAGGCTATCAAACTGATAGCTGAACCAGTATAAATCTTGGTGCACTTGTTTCTTATCCCTACTCTTTATTGATATTACATAAATGCGTATTCTTGAATGTTTGAATTAATGAATTTCTGTATTGATTAACATTCTGAATTAAGCATTGTTTCTATTCTCATATATTGATAATATTTGCAACTGTGTAAATCATTGCTCCTGAATATATTCCGCTACCGATCTTTGATAATTTGTTTAATAACTCTCATATCTTTGAACTAACAGAGGTAATTATTACTAACAATAAGGAGGTCTTTTAGAGCGCTTATTTGAAAAAGCGCTGTAAAAGGCTTTTAAAAAAACATTCATATAACGTAAGAAAACAAGGAGGTCTTTTACAACGCTTATGTGAAAAAGCGCTGTAAAAGAGCCTTTTTAAAAATAAAATAAGGAGGCCTTTTAGAGCGCTTATTTGAAAAAGCGCTGTAAAAGGCTTTTAAAAAAACATTCATATAACGTAAGAAAACAAGGAGGTATTTTACAGCGCTTATTTGAAAAAGCGTTGTAAAAGAGCCTTTTTAAAAATAAAATAAGGAGGCCTTTTAGAGCGCTTATTTGAAAAAGCGCTGTAAAAGGCTTTTAAAAAAAACATTCATATAACATAAGAAAACAAGGAGGTCTTTTACAACGCTTATGTGAAAAAGCGCTGTAAAAGAGCCTTTTTAAAAATAAAATAAGGAGGCCTTTTAGAGCGCTTTTCCAACAAGCGCTGTAAAAGGCTTAGGTCTTTTAGAGCACTTTTCCAACAAGCGATGTAAAAGGCTTCTAAAAAAGCGTTGTAATAGGATTTTATATATAACAGTAAACCGCTTCAGTTTCCTCTTCGTTACGTAAACTTCACTATCATCTCCACTTCATCGTTCTTCTCTTCCTTTGGGAACCTATCATCACATCCATTACGCACCTTATTTCCACGATAATCTCTACCTGTTCGAATAGTATTTCCATCCACGATCATCTCTCTCATTACACACCATATCTTTTCATTGAAATACGTAACCCTCATTACGTATTTCTTCGAACCATATTTCTGCGAATCGTATTTCGGCAAACCCTCGTTTCTGCGCATTATGTATTTCTTCGAACCCTCACTATTCATGTATTGATGTTATTAATTTTTTGTTATCAATCAAATGCATGTTGAGCTTGTTTAAGTTATACTAATACTGATACATACTTAGAATATTACATGTTGAGCTTGTTGAAGTTATACTGAACTGCATGTTGAACTTGTTGTAGATAAATGGATACCACCAAAGATTTAGATTGTCAAAATGAGGAAGTTGTCAACACTAATACTTACGAAAATGAAGTCAAACGTGGTGCAACCATAATGCAAAAGTAATAAAAGCAAGGAGTAGTGGCATTAAATTTGAGGTATACTATACTCTGTTTGCTGTTTAACTTTTTTATCTTTTTTGAAAGCATGTACTTACTATATGAGTTTATTAGGTTGGATGGAATGAGAGTGGTCAACCAATTGACCCCAACAGCTCCATGTTTGTAAGTTACATTGGGGCTGTTGTTCGTCAGACTACCCCTATTACCGTTGATGATCGGAAAGATAAGGCGTTGAAGGATGCAAAAGATATATTGTGGAATGATATCGAAGTAACCTTTTTGATCCACTCTTTTGTCATTTATAATTTTTTCCATTATAATACTTTACTCTTTACTCAAACTATATCTTTATTTCGCTTGCAGACTGCTTTTGTTCTTGA
>NC_021164.2:10571007-10581601 GCF_000331145.2 Cicer arietinum | reverse complement strand
TTATAAATTTCGAAGAAGAATGCTATAAGGGACTCTCGGTCCTTGATTTCATGTGAACCTTTGCGGCGAGTTTCGTACGCCTCGACATAAATGGACCAAAATCTGTATTTTCAAACCAGACGATGGCTAGTATTTGAAATATGACGCGAAACCTTAAACATAGTATATATTTAGGAGAAGAATGTCAAAAGGGTTTCTCGGTCCTCGATTTCATCTGGACCTTTCGGGCGATTTTCGTACCATCTGACAAAAATGGACCCAAATCCGTTTTTCGAACAAAAAGATGGATAGTGTTTGAAAACTGACATGGAACCCGAAACACAGTTATAAATTGATGAGAAGAATGATATAAGAGTCTCCAGATCCTCGATTTCATCTGGACATTTCGAGCTACTTTCGTACCGCCATACTAAAATGGATCGTAACTAGTATTTTTGAACAAGATGATGGCTATTGTTAGAAATCTAACGCGGAACCCGAAACATAGTTACAAATTTAGAAGATGAACGCTATAAGGGTCTCTCGTTCCTCGATTTCATCAGGACTTTTTGGGCAATTTCCGAATACCTCTACACAAATGGACCAAAATTTGTATTTTCGGACCATTGTTATATATTTAAGAATAGAATTCTATAATGGTCTCCCGGTCGTCGATTTCATCTCGACTATTCGGGTGATTTTCGTATCACCCGACAAAAAAAGACTGAAATCAATATTTTTGAACAAGACAATCGATAGTGTTTGAAATCTGTAGCGGAACCCGAAACGCAGTTAAAAATTTAGGAGAAGAATGCTATAAGAGTCTCATGGTCCTCGATTTCATCTGGACATTTTGAGTTATTTTTGTACCACCCGACTAAAATGGATCGAAAATCGTATTTTAAACTAAGATGATAGCTAGTGTTTGAAATTTGACGCGGAAACCGAAACACAATTATAAATTTAGAAGAAGAATGTTATAAGGACCCTCGGTCATCGATTTCATCTGAACGTTTCGGGCGAGTTTCGTACCCCCGACAAAAATGGACAAAAATCTGTATTTTCAGACCAGACGATGGCTAATGTTTGAAATCTGACACGGAAACCGAAACACAATTATAAATTTAGAAGAAGAATGTTATAAGGACCCTCGGTCATCGATTTCATCTGAACGTTTCGGGCGAGTTTCGTACCCCCGACAAAAATGGACAAAAATCTGTATTTTCAGACCAGACGATGGCTAATTTTTGAAATCTGACACGGAAACCGAAACACAATTATAAATTTAGAAGAAGAATGTTATAAGGACCCTCGGTCATCGATTTCATCTGAACGTTTCGGGCGAGTTTCGTACCCCCGACAAAAATGGACAAAAATCTGTATTTTCAGACCAGACGATGGCTAATTTTTGAAATCTGACACGGAAACCGAAACACAATTATAAATTTAGAAGAAGAATGTTATAAGGACCCTCGGTCATCGATTTCATCTGAACGTTTCGGGCGAGTTTCGTACCCCCGACAAAAATGGACAAAAATCTGTATTTTCAGACCAGACGATGGCTAATTTTTGAAATCTGACACGGAAACCGAAACACAATTATAAATTTAGAAGAAGAATGTTATAAGGACCCTCGGTCATCGATTTCATCTGAACGTTTCGGGCGAGTTTCGTACCCCCGACAAAAATGGACAAAAAATCCATATTTGAACTAGACGATGGCTAGTGTTTGAAATCTGACGTGAAACCCGAAACACAATTTTAGATTTAGAAGAAGAATGCTATAAGGGTCTCTTGGTCCTCGATTTCATCCAGAATTTTCGGGCGAGTTTCATACCGCTCAATAAAAATTGATCAAAATATGTATTTTCGGACCAGCCAGTGGCTAGGGTTTGAAATCTTACGCGGAACCTGAAACACGGTTATATATTAAGGAGAAGAATTCTATAAGGGTTTTCCGGTCCTCGATTTCATTTGGACTTTTGGATCGATTTTCGTAACACCCAACAAAAACGAACCGAAATCGATATTTCCGGACCAAAAGAGGGCTTGTTGTTGAAATTTGACGCAGAACTTGAAATACTGTTATAAATTAAGGAGATGAATGCTATAAGGGTTTCCTGGTCCTCGATTTCATCTGGACTTTTTGGGCGATTTTCGTACCACCCGACAAAAATGGAAAGAAATTTGTATTATCGAACAAGACAATGGCTAGTGTTTAAAATCTGATGTTGTCAAGATATTATCAGGACTTTTGTATCAAAACTAGTGGTATTATAAGGAATCTAAAACACATTTATAAATTTAGGAGAAGAATTCTATAAGGGTCTCTCGGTCCTCGGTTTCATTTGGACTTGAAGTCTATATTTTACATGGAACCCGAAACACAGTTATAAATTTTGTAGAAGAGTGCTATAAGGGTCTCTCGCTCCTCGATTTCATTTGGACTTTTCCAACGATTTTCATACCACCCGACAAAAATGGACCGACACATAGTAATAAATTTGACGCAGAAACTGAAACATAGTAATAAATTTTGGAGAAGAATGCTATAAGGGTCTCCAGGTCCTCGATTTCATCTGGTCTTTTTGGGCGATTTTCGTACCACCCTACAAAAATGGAAAGAAATATGTATTTTCTAAGAAGACAATGGCTAGTGTTTGAAATATGACGTTGTGAAGATATTATGAGGACTTTTGTTTCAAAACTAGTGGTATTATAAGGAATCTGGAACAAATTTATAAATTTAAGAGAAGAATTCTATGAGGGTCTCCCGGTCCTCGATTTCATCTGGACTTCTCGAGCGATTTTCATACCACTAGACTAAAATGGATTGAAATCTATATTTTTGGACTAGACGATGGCTAGTGTTTGAAATCTGACTCGGAATCTGAAACACAGTTATATATTTAGCTGAAGAATGCTATAAGGGACTCCTGGTCCTCGGTTTCATCTTGTATTTCCGGGTGATTTTCATACCACCCGACTAAAATGGACCGAAATTCGTATTTTTGAACAAAACAATGGCTAGTGTTTGAAATCCGACACAGAACTCAGAACATAGGAGAAGAATATAGGAGAAGAATGCTATAAGGGTCTCTCAGTCCTCGATTACATTTGGACTTTCCAGGCGATTTTCTTACCCCTCGACAAAAAATGATCCAAATATATATTTTCAGAGAAGATGATGGCAAGTGTTTGAAATATGTCGCTGAACCTAAAAACCAGTAATAAATTTAGGAGAAGAATGCTATCAGAGTCTTCTGGTCCTCGATTTCATTTGGACTTTTCGGGTGGTTTTCGAACCACCTAACAAAAATGAACAGAAATCTGTATTTTCGGACCAAACGATTGCTAGTGTTTGAATCTTACGCAAAACTTGAGACACTGTTATATATTAAGGAGAAGAATGATATAAGGGTCGCCCGGTCCTCGATTTCATCTGGACTTTTCGGGCAATTGGTGTACGCTCGACAAAAATGTTTCAATATCTGTATTTTCTGACCAAACGATGACTTGTGATTGAAATCTGACGCGAAACTCGAAACAATGTTATATATTTCGGAGAAGACTGCTATAAGGGTATTCTTGTCCTCTATTTCAAGTAGACGTTAAGGGCAATTTTCGTACCACACGACAAAAATGGACCGAAATCCAAATTTTCAAACAAGACGACGAATAGTGTTTGAAATCTGACGCGGAACCTGGAACACAGTTTGAAATTTAGGAGAAGAATGCTATAAGAGTCTCTTGTCCTCGATTTCATCTGGACATTTCGGGCGATATTTGTAACACCCGACTAAATTGGACAGTAATCCATATTTACGAACTAGACGATGGCTAGTGTTTGAAATCTGACGCGAAACCCGAAACACAAATTTAGATTTAGAAGAAGAATGCTATAAGGGTCTCTTGGTCCTCGATTTCATCCAGACTTTTCGGGCGAGTTTCATACCCCTCAATAAAAATTGATCAAAATATGTATTTTCGGACCAGCCGGTGGCTATGGTTTGAAATCTTACGCGGAACCTGAAACACGGTTATATATTAAGGAGAAGAATTCTATAAGGGTTTTCCGGTCCTAAATTTCATTTGGACTTTCGGATCGATTTTCGTAACACCCAACAAAAACGAACCGAAATCTATATTTCCGGACCAGAAGAGGGCTTGTTGTTGAAATTTGACGCGGAACTTGAAATACTGTTATAAATTAAGGAGATGAATGCTATAAGGGTTTCCTGGTCCTCGATTTCATCTGGACTTTCTGGGCGATTTTCGTAGCACCCGACAAAAATGGAAAGAAATTTGTATTATCGAACAAGACAATGGCTAGTGTTTAAAATCTGATGTTGTCAAGATATTATCAGGACTTTTGTATCAAAACTAGTGGTATTATAAGGAATCTAAAACACATTTATAAATTTAGGAGAAGAATTCTATAAGGTCTCTCGGTCCTCGATTTCATCTAGACTTTTCGGGCGATTTTCATACCACTAGACTAAAATGGATTGAAATCTATATTTTCGGACCAGAAGATGACTAGTAATTGAAATCTGACCCGGAATCCGAAACACTGTTATATATTTAGGAGAAGAATGCTATAAGGAACTCCTAGTCCTCGATTTCATCTTGTATTTTCGGGTAATTTTCGTACCACCTGACTAAAATGGACCGAAATTCGTATTTTTGAACAAAACAATGGCTAGTGTTTGAAATCTGACATGGAACTAGGAACACAATTATAAATTTATGAGAAGAATGCTATAAGGGTCTCTCAGTCCTCGATTTCATTTGGACTCTTCAGGCGATTTTCGTACCACATAACAAAAATGAACATAAATCTGTTTTTTCGGACCAGACGAGGGTTAGTGTTTGAAATTTGACGGGGAACCCGAAAGACATTTATAAATTATGGAGAAGAATGCTATAATGGTCTCTCATTCCTCGATTTCATATGGAATTTTTAGGCGATTTTTCTACCACTCGGCAAATATGGCCCGAAATTCGTATTTTCGGACCAAACGTTGGGTAGTGTTTGAAATCTGACGCAGAACCCCAAACATAGTTATAAATTTAGGAGAAGAATGCTACAAGAATCTTCTTCTCCTCGATTTCATCTGGACTTTGCGGGCAATTTTTGTTCCCCTCGACAAAAATGGACCAAAATCTGTATTTTCGGACCAGACGATAGCTAGTGTTTGAAATCTGTCGCGGAACCCGAAACAGAGTTATAAATTTTGGAGAAAAATGCTATAGGGGTTTCCCCGTCCTTGATTTCATTTGGACTTTTCAGGCGATTGTCATACCACCCGACAAAAATGGACTGAAATCAATATTTCCTGAACAGACGAGGGCTAGTGTTTGAAATTTTACATGGAACCCGAAACACAGTTATAAATTTTGTAGAAGAAGTCTATAAGGGTCTCTCACTCCTCGATTTCATTTGGACTTTTCCAGCGATTTTCATACCACCCGACAAAAATGGACCGACACATAGTAATAAATTTTGGAGAAGAATGCTATAAGGGTCTCTCGGTCCTCGATTTCATCTGGACTTTTCGGGCGATTTTCGTACCACCCGACTAAAATGGACCGAAATTCGTATTTTTGAACAAAACAATGGCTAGTGTTTGAAATTTTACATGGAACCCGAAACACAGTTATAAATTTTGTAGAAGAGTGCTATAAGGGTCTCTCGGTCCTCGATTTCATCTGGACTTTTCGGGCGATTTTCGTACCACCCGACTAAAATGGACCGAAATTCGTATTTTTGAACAAAACAATGGCTAGTGTTTGAAATTTTACATGGAACCCGAAACACAGTTATAAATTTTGTAGAAGAGTGCTATAAGGGTCTCTCGGTCCTCGATTTCATCTGGACTTTTCGGGCGATTTTCGTACCACCCGACTAAAATGGACCGAAATTCGTATTTTTGAACAAAACAATGGCTAGTGTTTGAAATTTTACATGGAACCCGAAACACAGTTATAAATTTTGTAGAAGAGTGCTATAAGGGTCTCTCGGTCCTCGATTTCATCTGGACTTTTCGGGCGATTTTCGTACCACCCGACTAAAATGGACCGAAATTCGTATTTTTGAACAAAACAATGGCTAGTGTTTGAAATTTTACATGGAACCCGAAACACAGTTATAAATTTTGTAGAAGAGTGCTATAAGGGTCTCTCGGTCCTCGATTTCATCTGGACTTTTCGGGCGATTTTCGTACCACCCGACTAAAATGGACCGAAATTCGTATTTTTGAACAAAACAATGGCTAGTGTTTGAAATTTTACATGGAACCCGAAACACAGTTATAAATTTTGTAGAAGAGTGCTATAAGGGTCTCTCGGTCCTCGATTTCATCTGGACTTTTCGGGCGATTTTCGTTTTCATACCAGACGATGGCTAGTGTTTGTAATTTGACATGGAACCTGAAATACAGTTAAAAATTTAGAAAGAGAATGCTATAAGGGTCTCTCGGTTGTCAATTTTATCTGGACTTTTTGGGCAATTTTTGCACCCCTCGACAATAATGTACCAAAATCTATATTTTCATACCAGACGATGGCTAAGGTTTGAAATCTGACACAGAATCCGAAACATTTTTAAATATTTAGGAGAATAATGATATAAGGGTCTCCTTGTCCTCGATTTCATCTGGTTTTTTCGGGTGATTTTCGTACTCCCCGACTAAAATGGACCGAAATTCGTATTATTAAACAAAACAATGGCTAGTGTTTGAATTCCGACACGGAACTCGGAACGCAATTATAAATTTATGAGAAGAATGCTATAAGGGTCTCTCGGTCCTCGATTTCATTTGGACTCTTCAGGCGATTTTCGTACCACCTTCACAAAAAAGGAAAGAAATCTATATTTTCAGACCAGTAATAAATTTTGGAGAAGAATGCTATAAGGGTCTCCCAGTCCTCGATTTCATCTAGGATATTCGGGCGATTTTCGTACCACCCGACAAAAATGGACTGAAATCCGTTTTCTCGAAGAAGACAATTGCTAGTGTTTGAAATATGAGGCAGAACCCGAAACTGAGTTATCAATTTAGGAGAAGAATGCTATAAGGGTCTCCCGTTACTCCAGTTCATCTGATATTTGTGGGCGATTTTAGTATCACCCTACAAAAATAGACCGAAATTCGTATTTTTGGACCTGACGAGGGCTAGTATTTGAAATCTAACGCAGAACCCGAAACTCAGTTATAAATTTAGGAGAAGAATGCTACAAGAATCTTCTTCTCCTCGACTTCATCTAGAAGTTTCGATCGATTTTCGTACCCCTCGACAAAAATGGACCAAAATCTGTATTCTCAAACCAGAATGATAGCTAGTGTTTGAAATCCCCGCGGAACCCGAAACACAGTGATAAATTTTGTAGAAGAATGCCATAAGGGTTTCCCGGTCCTCGATTTCATCTGGACATTTCGGGCGACTTTCATAACATTCGACAAAAATGGACCGAAATCAGTACATCCAGAACAGATGTGGGCTAGTGTTTGAAATTTGACACGAAACCCGAAACATGGTTATAAATTTTGGAAAAGAATGCTACAAGGGTCTCCCGGTCCTTGATTTGATCTGGACTTTTTCGGCGACTTTCATACCACCCGACAAAAATGGACCGAAATTAGTATTTTCGGACCAGACGAGGGCTAGTGTTTGAAATTTGACGCGGAACCTGAAACACAATTATAAATTTTGGAGAAGAATGCTATAAGGGTCTCCCAGTCCTCGATTTTCACTTGACTTTTCGGGAAATTTTCATACTGCTAGAGTAAAATGGATTGAAATCCGTATTTTCAGACCAGCAATGGCTAGTGCTTGAAATTTGTCAAGGAACCTGAAATACAGTTATAAATTTAGAAGAAGAATGCTATAAGGGTCTCTCGGTCGTCAATTTCATCTGGACTTGTCGCGCGATTTTTGTAACGCTCGACAAAAATGGACCAAAATCTTTATTTTCGGACCAGACGATGGCTAGTGTTTGAAATCTGACCCAGAATTCGAAACATTGTTATATATTTAGGATAAGAATGATATAAGGGTCTCCCGATCCAACATTCATCTGGTATTTGCAATAAGGGTATCTCGATCCTCGATTTCATGTGGACTTTTTAGGCGATTTTTTTACCCCTCGACAAAAAAGGATCGAAATGTATATTTTCGGACCAGACGATTGCAATTGTTTGAAATCTGGCGTGGAACCTAAAAACCAGGACTAAATTTTTGAGAAGAATGCTATAAGGGTCTCTTGGTCCTCGATTTCATCTAGGCTTTAAGGGCGTTTTTCGTACCACCCGACAAAAATGGACCGAAATTAGTATGTTCGAACAAGACAATTGCTAGTGTTTGAAATCTGAGGCGGAACCCGAATCTCAATTATAAATTTAGGAGAAGAATGTTATAAGCGTCTCCTAGACCTCGATTTCATGTGGTCTTTTCGGGCGATTTTCGTATCACCCGACAAAAATGGACCAAAATTCATATTTTCGGACCAGACGATGGCTAGTGTTTGAAATCTGGCGTGAAACGCGAAACACAATGCTATAAGGGTCTCTCGGTCCTCGATTTCATCTCGACCTTTCGGGAGATTTTCGTACCCTCAACAAAAATGGATTAAAATCTGTATTTTCGGACCAGACTTTGGCTAGTGTTTGAAATCTAGCTCGGAACTCGAAACAAAGTTATAAATTTGGGAGAAGAATGCTATAAGGGTCTCCCGGTCCTTGATTTCATTTGGACTTTTCAGGCAATTTTCATTCGATCCAACCAAAATGGACCAAAATCTGTATTTTTGAAAAAGGCTATCGCTAGTGTTTGAAATCTGACGCGTAACCCGAAACACTGTTTTAAATTTCAGAGAAGAACGATATAAGGGTCTCCCGATCCTAGATTTCATCTTGCCTTTTCAAGCAATTTTCGTACCACCCGACTAAAATGGACCGAAATCCGTATTTTCGAACAAGACGATTGTTAGTGTTTGAAATCTGACGCTGAACCCGAAACACTCTTATAAATTTAGGAGAAAAATGTTGTAACGGTCGCCCGATCCTCGATTTCATCTGGACTTTTCGGGGGACTTTCGTATTACCCGACTTAAATAGACTGAAATTTGTATTTTCGGACCAGACGATGGCTAGTGTTTAAAATCGGGTAGCAGATCCCGAAAATCAGTTATAAATTTTGGAGAAGAATGCTATAAGGGTCTCTTGGTCCTCGATTTCATTTGGATTTTTCGAGCGTGTTTCGTACCACCCGACCAAAATGGACCAAAATCCGTATTTTTGGGCAAGACAATGGCTAGTATTTGAAATCTGACACGGAACCCGAAACACATTTATAAATTTTGGAGAAGAATGCTATAAGGATCTCTCGTACACATGAAAAAAAAGACCGAAATTCGTATTTTCGAGCAAGCAATGGATAGTGTTTGAAATCTGACGCGGAACCCAATTCACATTTATAAATTTAGTAGAAGAATGCTATAAGAGTCTCCTGGTCCTCGATTTAATCTAGACTTTTCAGGGTATTATGTACAAGACGATGGCTAGTGTTTGAAATTTGGCGTGGAACCCGAAACAAATTTAGAAATTTTGGTGAAGAATACTATAATGGTCTCGCGGTCATCGATTTCATCGGGACTTTTCGAGCGATTTTCGTACCACCCGACTAAAATGGACCGAAATCCTTATTTTCGAACAAGACGATTGCTAGTGTTTGAAATATGACGCGGAACCCGAAAGAAAATTATAAATTTAGAAGAAGAATGATATAAGGGACTCTCGGTCCTCGAATTCATTTGGACTTTTCGGGCGATTTTTGTACCCTTCGACAAAAAAGGGCCAAAATCGGTATTTTCAGACCAGGCGATGGCTAGTGTTTGAGATCTGGTGCAGAACCCGAAACATAGTTATAAATTTTGGAGAAGAATGCAATAAGGGTCTCCCGGTACTCGATTTCAGCTGGACATTTTGGGCATTTTCATACCACCCAACAAAAATGGACCAAAGTCCATAGTTTCGGACCAAACGATGGCTAGTGTTTGAAATCTGACGCGGAACCCGAAACACATTTATAAATTTAGAAGAAGAATTTATAAGGGTCATTTGGTCCTTGATTTCATCTGGACTTTTCAGGCGATTTTCGTAGCCTTCGATGATAATGGACCAAACTCTGTATTTTCGGACCAGACGATGGCCAATGTTTGAAATCATACGCGGAACCCGAAACACAGTTATAAATTCAGGAGAAGAATGCTATAATAAGAGTCTTCAGGTCCTCGACATCATATGGACTTTTCTGACGAACAACCCGAAATAGAGTTATAAATTTTGTTATATATTGTTATTATCTTTGTTTTATAGTTTTAGTTCATTACGAAGATAATAATAATATATAATAAAATAGAGTTGTCAAATAATTATGTAATTATTTGTTTATTTGACAACTCAATTTTGTTCTATGTTATTATTATCACTGTTTTATAGTTCTACATCATAACTAAGTAATAATTACATTTTTATTTGACAACTCAATTTTCTTATATGTTTTTATTATTTTCGTTTTGTAATTGTACTAAATAAGGAAAATAATAATAATA
>NC_021164.2:10552457-10561569 GCF_000331145.2 Cicer arietinum | reverse complement strand
ATGAAATCGAGTACCAGGAGTCTCTTATAGTATTATTCTCCAAAATATATAATTTTGTTTCAGGTTCCGCGCCAGATTTCATACACTAACCATGGTTTTGTTTGAAGATACGAACTTCAGTCCATTTTAGTCGTCTGGTACGAAAATCGCTGGAAAAGTCTAGATGAAATCGAGGACCAGGAGACCTTTATAGCATTCATCTCCAAAATTTATAACTGTTTTACGGGATCCTCGCCAAATTTTAAAAACTATCGATCGTCTGGTCTGAAAATACGAATTTCGATTCATTTTTGTTGGGTGGTACGAAAATTGCCCAAAAAGTCCAAATGAAATTGAGGACCAGGAGACCCTTACAAAATTCTTCTTCTAAATTTATAACTGTGTTTTAGGTTTTGTGTCAGATTTCAAACACTAGGATTAGTCTTTTTCGAAAAAACGAATTTAGGTCCATTTTGGTCAGGTGGTATAAAAATCGACTGAAAAGTCAAGATTTAATCGAGGGCAGAGAGACCCTTATAGCATTCTTCTCCAAAATTTATAATTGTGTTTTGGGTTCTGTGCCAGATTTAAAACACTCATCATCGTTTTGTTCGAAAATACGAATGTCGGTCCATTTTAGTCGCGTGGTACGAAAATCGACCAAGAAGTCCAGATAAAATCGAGGGCTAGGAGACCCTTATAGCATTCTTCTCCAAAATTTAAAACTATGTTTCGGTTTCTATGTCAGAATTCAAACACTAGCCATCGTCTTGTTCGAAAATACGAATTTTGGTCCATTTTTGTCAATTGGTACGAAAATCTCTTGAAAAGTTTAGATGGAATCGAGGACTGGGAGACCCTTAAAGCATTCTTCTCCAAAAATTTTAATTGTGTTTCGGGTTCTGCGTCAGATTTCAAACACTAACCATCGTCTGGTCCGAAAAACGGATTTCGGTCCATTTTTGTCTGGTGTTAAGAAACTTTCCCAAAAAGTCCAGAACCAATTGAGGACCTAGAGACCCTTATAGCATTCTTCTCCAAAATTTATTATTGTGTATCGGGTTCCGTGTCAGATTTCAAACACTAGTCATTGTCTTGTCCCAGACTACGGAATTCGGTCCATTTTTGTAAAGTGGTACGAAAATCCCCCGAAAAGTCCAGATGAAATCGAGGATCGGGAGACCCTTAAAACATTCTTCTCCTAAATTTATAATAGTGTTTCATCTAGTCCTAATAACAGATTTCCATCCATTTTTTCGAGGGGTAAGAAAATTCCCCGAAAAGTTCAGATGAAATCGAGGACTTGGAGACTCTAATAGAAATTTTCTTCTAAATTTAAAACTGTGTTTCAGATTCTGCGTCAGATTTCAAAAATTAGCCATGGTCTTCTTCAAAAATACGAATTTCGGTCCATTTTAGTCGGGTAGTACGAAAATCGCCCGAAAAGTCCAGATGAAATTGACGACCGAGAGACCTTTATAGCATTCTTCTCCTAAATTTATAACTGAGTTTGGGGTTCTGCATCAGATTTCAAACACTAGCTATCGTCTGGTCTGAAAATACAGATTTTTGTCCATTTTTGTCGAGGGGTACGAAAAGCGCCCGAAAAGTCCAGATGAAATTGACGACCGAGAGACCTTTATAGCATTCTTCTCCTAAATTTATAACTGAGTTTGGGGTTCTGCATCAGATTTCAAACACTAGCTATCGTCTGGTCTGAAAATACAGATTTTTGTCCATTTTTGTCGAGGGGTACGAAAAGCGCCCGAAAAGTCCAGATGAAATTGACGACCGAGAGACCTTTATAGCATTCTTCTCCTAAATTTATAACTGAGTTTGGGGTTCTGCATCAGATTTCAAACACTAGCTATCGTCTGGTCTGAAAATACAGATTTTTGTCCATTTTTGTCGAGGGGTACGAAAAGCGCCCGAAAAGTCCAGATGAAATTGACGACCGAGAGACCTTTATAGCATTCTTCTCCTAAATTTATAACTGAGTTTGGGGTTCTGCATCAGATTTCAAACACTAGCTATCGTCTGGTCTGAAAATACAGATTTTTGTCCATTTTTGTCGAGGGGTACGAAAAGCGCCCGAAAAGTCCAGATGAAATTGACGACCGAGAGACCTTTATAGCATTCTTCTCCTAAATTTATAACTGAGTTTGGGGTTCTGCATCAGATTTCAAACACTAGCTATCGTCTGGTCTGAAAATACAGATTTTTGTCCATTTTTGTCGAGGGGTACGAAAAGCGCCCGAAAAGTCCAGATGAAATTGACGACCGAGAGACCTTTATAGCATTCTTCTCCTAAATTTATAACTGAGTTTGGGGTTCTGCATCAGATTTCAAACACTAGCTATCGTCTGGTCTGAAAATACAGATTTTTGTCCATTTTTGTCGAGGGGTACGAAAAGCGCCCGAAAAGTCCAGATGAAATTGACGACCGAGAGACCTTTATAGCATTCTTCTCCTAAATTTATAACTGAGTTTGGGGTTCTGCATCAGATTTCAAACACTAGCTATCGTCTGGTCTGAAAATACAGATTTTTGTCCATTTTTGTCGAGGGGTACGAAAAGCGCCCGAAAAGTCCAGATGAAATTGACGACCGAGAGACCTTTATAGCATTCTTCTCCTAAATTTATAACTGAGTTTGGGGTTCTGCATCAGATTTCAAACACTAGCTATCGTCTGGTCTGAAAATACAGATTTTTGTCCATTTTTGTCGAGGGGTACGAAAAGCGCCCGAAAAGTCCAGATGAAATTGACGACCGAGAGACCTTTATAGCATTCTTCTCCTAAATTTATAACTGAGTTTGGGGTTCTGCATCAGATTTCAAACACTAGCTATCGTCTGGTCTGAAAATACAGATTTTTGTCCATTTTTGTCGAGGGGTACGAAAAGCGCCCGAAAAGTCCAGATGAAATTGACGACCGAGAGACCTTTATAGCATTCTTCTCCTAAATTTATAACTGAGTTTGGGGTTCTGCATCAGATTTCAAACACTAGCTATCGTCTGGTCTGAAAATACAGATTTTTGTCCATTTTTGTCGAGGGGTACGAAAAGCGCCCGAAAAGTCCAGATGAAATTGACGACCGAGAGACCTTTATAGCATTCTTCTCCTAAATTTATAACTGAGTTTGGGGTTCTGCATCAGATTTCAAACACTAGCCCTCGTCTATTTCGGAAATACTGATTTCAGTCCATTTTTGTCGTGTGGTATGAATATCGCTGGAAAAGTCTAGATGAAATGAAGGACCGGGAAACCCTTATAGCATTCTTCTCCAAAATTTATAATTGTATTTCGGGTTCTGCGGCAGATTTCAAACACTAGCTATCATATGGTTTTAAAATACAGATTTTGGTCCACTTTTGTCGAGGGGTGCGAAAATTGCCCGAAAAGTCCATATGAAATCGAGGAGAAGAAGATTCTTGTAGCATTCTTCTCTTAAATTTATAACTGAGTTTGGGGTTCTGCATCAGATTTCAAACACTAGGCATCGTCTGATCCGAAAATACGAATTTCGATCCATATTTGCCGCTAGGTACGAAAATCGCCTAAAAAGTCCATATGAAATCGAGGACCGGGAGACCCTTATAGCATTCTTCTCCAAAATTTATAAACGTGTTTTGGGTTCCGCGTCAAATTTCAAACACGGAAAGTCCAGATGAAATCGAGGACCAGGTCACCCTTATAGCATTCTTCTCCTAAATATATAACAATGTTTCTCATTTCGAGTCAGATTTCAAGCACCAGCCATCCTCTGGTATGAAAATACAGATTTTGGTCCATTTTTTTCGAAAGGGTACGAATATTGCGCGAAAAGTCCAGATGAAATCGATGCCCGAAAGACCCTTATAACATTCTTTATCTCAATTTAGAAATGTGTATCGGGTTCTGGGTCAAAATACAAACACAAGCCATTGTCTTTTTCGAAAATACATATTTCGGTCCATTTTAGTTGGGTGGCTCGAAAATCACTCGAAAAGTTCAGATGAAATCGAGGACCTGGAGATCCTTAAAGCATTCTTCTCCTAAATATATAACAGTGTTTCGGGTTCCGCGTCAGATATCAAACACTTGCCATCGTCTGGTCCAAAAATACAGATTCCGTTCCATTTTTGTTGAGGTGTACGAAAATCGGCCGAAAAGTCCAGTTGAAATCGAGGACCGAGAGACCATTATAGACTCCTTCTCCTAAATATATAATTCAATTTCAGGTTCCGCGTCATATTTCAAACACTAGCAATTAACTTGTTCGAAAACACAGATTTTGGTCCATTTTTTCTCGGGTGGAACGAAAATCACCAGAAAAGTCCAGATGAAATATAGGACCTGGAGACCCTGATAACATTCTTCTCCAAAATTTATTACTGGTTTTTAGATTCAGCGCCATATTTCAAACATTTGCCGTCGTCTGGTCTGAATATATAGATTTTGGTCCTTTTTGTCAAGGGGTAAGAAAATTGCCTGAAAAGTCTAGATGAAATCGAGGTCCGAGAGACCCTTATAGCATTCTTCTCGTAAATTTATAACTGTGTTCCAAGTTCCGTGTCGGATTTCAAATACTAGCCATTGTTTTGTTCAAAAATATGAATTTCGGTCCATTTTAGTCGGGTGGTACAAAAATCACCTGAAAATACCAGACGAAATCGAGGACCAGGAGACCCTTATAGAATTCTTCTCCTAAATTTATAAATATGATTCAGATTCCATATAATACCACTAGTTTTGATAAAAAAGTTCTGATAAAAGCTTCACAACGTCAGATTTCAAACACTAGCCATAGTCTTGTTCGAAAATATAGATTTCTTTCCATTTTTGTCGGGTGGTACGAAAATCGAGAACCAAGAAACCCTTATAGCATTCTTCTCCTAAATATTTAACAGTATTTCAGGTTCCACATCAAATTTCAAACACTAGTCCTCTTCTGGTCCGAAAATACATATATTAGTCCATTTTTATCGAGGGGTACGAAAATCGCCGGAAAAGTCCAGATGAAATCGAGGACCGAGAGACTCTTATAACATTATTCTCTTAAATTTTAACTGTGTTTCGAGTTTCGAGCCATCATCTTGTTTGAAAATATGGATTTCGGTCCATTTTTGTCGTATGGTAAGAAAATTGCCCTAAAAGTTCGGATGAAATCGAGGACCGGGAGACCCTTATAGCATTCTTCTCCTAAATATATAATAGTGTGTCGGGTTCCGCGTCAGATTTCAAACACTAGCCATCCTCTAGTAAGAAAATACAGATATTGGTCCATTTTTATTGAGGGGTACGAAAATCGACAGAAAATTCCAGATAAAACCGAGGACCGAGAGACCCTTATAGAATTCTTCTTCTAAATTTATAAATGTGTTTCATGTTCGGCGTCATATTTCAAACACTAGCCATCATCTTGTTCGAAATTACGTATATCGGTCTATTTTAGTCGGGTGGCACGAAAATTGCCCTAAATGTCCTCTCCTAAATATATAACAGTGTGTCGGGTTCCGCGTCAGATTTCAAACACTAGCCATCCTCTAGTAAGAAAATGCAGATATTGGTCCATTTTTATTGAGGGGTACAAAAATCAACAGAAAATTCCAGATAAAATCGAGGACCGAGAGACCCTTATAGCATTCTTCTTCTAAATTTATAAACGTGTTTCATGTTCCACATCAGATTTCAAACACTAGCCATCATCTTGTTCGAAATTACATATATCGATCTATTTTAGTCGGGTGGCACGAAAATTGCCCTAAATGTCCAGATGAAATCGAGGACCGAGAGACCCTTATAGCATTCTTCTTCTAAATTTATAAACGTGTTTCATGTTCCACATCAGATTTCAAACACTAGCCATCATCTTGTTCGAAATTACATATATCGGTCTATTTTAGTCGGGTGGCACGAAAATTGCCCTAAATGTCCAGATGAAATCGAGGACCAGAAGACTCTTATAGACTTTTTCTCCTAAATTTACAATTGCGTTTCGGTTTCCGCGTCAGATTTCAAACACTAGACATGGTCTTCTTTGAAAATGCTGATTTTGATCTATTTTAGTCGTGTGGTGCGAAAATTGCCCGAAAGGTCCAGATCAAATTGAGGATCGGGCGACCCTTATATCATTCTTCACCTTAATATAACAGTGTTTCGGGTTCCGCGTCAAATTTAAAACACTAGCAATCGTCAAGTTCGAAAATATAGATTTCAGTATATTTTTGTCGGGTGGTATGAAAATCGCTCGAAAAGTACAAATGAAATCAAGGATCGAGTGACACTTATAGCATTCTCTTCAAAAATTATAACTTCGATTCAGTTTCCTAGTCAGATTTCCAACACTAGCCAACGTCTGGTTTGAAAATAAAGATTTTGGTCCATTTTTTTCGAGGGGTACGAAACTCTCCCAAAAAGTTCAGATGAAATCGAGGACCGAGGGTCCCTTATAACATTCTTCTTCTAAATTACAATTGTAGTTCGGTTTCTGCGTCAAATTTCAAAAACTAGCCATTATCTTGTTCGAAAATACGATTTCCAATCCATTTTAGTCGAGTGGTACAAAAATTGCTTGAAATGTCCAAATGAAATCGAGGACCAGGAGACTCTTATAACATTCTTCTCCTAAATTTATAACTATGTTTCGGGTTCGACGTCAGATTTCAACCACTATCCATCGTCTTGTTCGAAAATAGGGATTTCAGTCCTTTTTGGTCGGGTGTTACGAAAATTGCCCTAAAAGTCCAGATGAAATCGAGGACCGGGGCACCCTTATAGAATTCTTCTCCTAAATATATAATAGTGTTTCGGGTTCCGCGTCAGATTTCAAACACTAGCCATCGTTTGTTCCAAAAATACTAAATCGAACGAAAAGTCCAGATGTTTCGGGTTCCGCATCAGATTTTAAACACTAGCCATCATTTTGTTCAAAAACACGGACATTGGTCCATTTTAGTCAGGTGTTTCGAAAATCGCAGGAAATGTCTAGATGAAATCGAGGAGTAAGAGACTCTTATAGCAGTCTTCTCCTAAATTTATAAATGTGTTTCTGGTTCTGCATCAGATTTCAAACACTAGCCATCGCCTTGTTCGAAAATATAGATTTCGGTCTATTTTTGTCAAGTAGTACGAAAATCGCCGAAAAGTCCAGATGAAATCGAGGACCGAGAGACCCGTATAGCACTCTTCTCCTAAATATATAACGGTGTTTTGGGTACCGCGTTAGATTTCTAACACTAGCCATAGTCTATAACAAAAATATAGATTTTTGTCCATTTTTGACGAAGGGTACGAAACTCGCTCGAAAAGTCCAGATCAAACCGAGGAGTGAGAGTCCCTTATAGCATTCTTCTTCTAAATATATAACTGTATTTCGGTTTCCGCGTCTAATTTCAAACAATAGCCATCTTCTTGTTTGAAAACACTAGTTTCGGTCCATTTTAGTCGGGTGGTACGTAACTCGACCGAAAAGTCTAGATTAAATCGAGGACCAAGAGTCCCTTATAGCATTCTTCTTCCAAATTTATAGTTGTGTTTCGGTTTCCGCGTCAGATTTCAAACAATAGCCATCATCTTGTTCAAAAATACGGATTTCGGTCCAATTTAATATGGTGGCACGAAAATCGCCCGAAAAGTCCAGATGAAATCGAGGATCGGGAGACCCTTATAACATTCTTCTCCTTAATATATAACAGTATTTTAGATTAGATTTCAAACACCAGCCATTGTCTGATCCGAAAATACAGCTTTCGGTCTATTTTTGTCGAGGGGTATGAAATTCTCACGAAGAGTCCAGAAGATATCGAGGACCGAAAGACCCTTATAGCATTCTTCTTCTAAATTTATAACTGTGTTTGTCAAGACGTACGAAAATCGCCCGAAAAGTCCAGATGAAATCGAGGATCGGGAGACCCTTATAACATTCTTCTCCTTAATATATAACAGTATTTTAGATTAGATTTCACACACCAGCCAATGTCTGATCCGAAAATACAGCTTTCGGTCTATTTTTGTCGAGGGGTATGAAATTCTCACGAAGAGTCCAGAAGATATCGAGGACCGAAAGACCCTTATAGCATTCTTCTTTTAAATTTATAACTGTGTTTCGGGTTCCGCGTAAGATTTTAAACACTAGCCGTCATCTTGGCTATTGTTTGAAAATCCAAATCCGTATTTTCGAACAAGATGATGGCTATTGTTTAAAATATGATGCGGAAACCGAATTTTCGAACAAGATGATGGCTATTGTTTAGAAGAATGCTATAAGGGTTTCTCAGTCCTCGATTTCATCTGGACTTTTCGGCGATTTTTGTACTACCCGATAAAAATGGACCGAAATCCGTATTTTCGAACAAGGCGATGGCTAGTGTTTGAATTCTGACGCGGAACATAAAACACAGTTACAAATTTAAAAGAAGAATGCTACAAGTGTCTCTCGGTCCTCGATTTCATCTTGAATTTTCAGGCGATTTTTGTATCCCTAAAAAGAATGGATCAAAATCTGTATTTTCGGACTAGACGATGGATAGTGTTTAAAATCTTATGTGGAACTTGAAACACTGTTATATATTTAGGAGAAGAATTCTATAAGGGTCTCCTGGTCCTCGATTTCATCTGGACTATTCGGCCGATTTTTGTACCACCCGACAAAAATGGATCGAAATCCGTATTTTCGAACAAGACGATGAATAGTGTTTGAAATCAGACACAGAACCCGAAACACATTTATATATTTAGGAGAAGAATGCTATATGAGTTTCTTGGTCCTCGATTTCATCTGGACATTTCAGGCGATTTTTGTACCACCCGACTAAAATGAATTAAATTCCGTATTTTCGAATAAGATGATGGGTAGTGTCTGAAATCTGATGCCGAAACTGAAACACAATTATAAATATAGAAGAAGAATGCTATAAGAGACTCTGGGTCCTCTATTTCATATGTACTTTTCGGGAATGTTTCTTACCCCTCGACAAAAATGGACCAAAATCTATATTTTCAAACCAAACGAGGGCTAGTGTTTCAAATCTGACGCGGAACCTAAAACACAATTATATATTTAGGAGAAGAATGTTAAAAAGGTCTCTTAGTCCTTGATTTCATCTGGACTTTTCGGGCGATTTTCGTACGTCTTGACAAAAATAAACTGAA
>NC_021164.2:10540163-10551957 GCF_000331145.2 Cicer arietinum | reverse complement strand
AAATAGTGTTGTTTGATAAAGTAATCGATTTTAGTCGGGTGGTGCGAAAATAACCCGAAAATAGCAGAAGAAATCGAGGACCGAGAGACCCTTATAGCATTCTTCTCCTAAATATAAAACAGTGTTTCGGATTCCGGGTCAGATTTCAAACACTAGCCATCGTTTGGTCCAAAAATATAGATTTTGGTCAATTTTTGTCGAGGGGTAAGAAAATCGCCTGAAAAGTCCAGATGATATCGACGACCGAGATACCCTTATAACATTCTTGTTCTAAAATTATAATTGTATTTCGGGTTCCATGTCAAATTTCAGACACTAGCCATCGTCTGGTCCGAAAATACGGATTTCAATCCATTTTAGTCTAGTGGTATGAAAATCGCCCAAAAAATCCAGATGAAATCGAGGACCTGGGGACCCTTATAGCTTTCTTCTCCAAAATTTATAAATGTGTTTCAGGTTTTGCGTCAAATTTTAAACACTAGCCCTCGTCTGCTCCAGAAATACTAATTTTGGTCCATTTTTGTCGGGTGGCTGGAATCTAGGATACCCACTAAAATAGGAGAATTTATAATAGGGCTAGTGTACTATTTTCGTGTACAAAAATGGACTGAAAATTTCAAAGACTAAATAAAATGGACCAAACGATAGCTAGTTTTGAAAATACAGATTTCAAACATCAAGCATATGGACATTTTGGGCGATTTTCGTACCACCCGACTAAAATGGACAAAATCTGTATTTTCAGACCAGACGATGGCTAGTGTTTGAAATATGACGCGGAACCCGAAACACAGTTATAAATTTAGAAGAAGAATGCTATAAGGGTCTCTCAGTCCTCGATTTCATCTGGACTTTTTGGGCGAGTTTCGTACCCCTCGACAAAAATGGACAAAATCTGTATTTTCAGACCAGACGATGGATTGTGTTTGAAATCTAATACGGAACCCAAAACACTGTTAAATATTTAGGAGAAGAATGATATGAGGGTCTTCTGGTCCTCGATTTCATCTGGACTTTTTAGGCGATTTTCGTACCATCCGACTAAAATGGATCGAAACCTGTATTTTCAAACAAGATGATGGCTAGTGTTTTAAATCTGACGTGGAACCTGAAACACAATTATAAATTTATAAGAAGAATGCTATAAGGGTCTCCCGGTCCTCGATTTAATCTCGACTTTTCGGGCGATTTTCATACCACCCGACCAAAATATAGCGATATCTGTATTTTCGGACAAGACGAGGGCTAGTGTTTGAAATATGACATGGAACCCGATACACAAATATAAATTTTGGAGAGGAATGTCATAAGGGTCTCCTGGTCCTCGATTTCATTTGGACTTTTTGGGCGATTTTCGTACCACCCGACACAAGATGATTTTCGGGTCCCCGTTGTAAGATATATGCCTCCTTGACTATGATTTTGATATAACTTCCAAACATACAATGTATATGCATTATCTGATTAATCTAATAGTTTGAGTTGAGATACATTTCAGGAAAGAATCAAACACTACACTTGGACAAATCTTGGATCTCAAGCAATCAAGCAAAGATTGATCATATCATACAAGGCTTGAAGATTATGTGTAAATGTGTCTATTGTTCATAGTGTCTATTAGTTAGATTCATCATTATGATTTCACACATCTATTATTTGCCAATTAAAATTGAAATCATAAAATAAGTGTGTTAATCAATCAATTGGTAAATCAATTAGTTAATCGATTTTCTGACTCATAGAACAAAATTTTCACTGAGTTAATTGGTTACCAAATCGATTACTTAAATGCTTTTATCAGACCTGTGTTCTATGATTAAAGGAAATCGATTGGACAATCGATTAATATACATTTCTTAAGTTACAAGCTTTCTACTAATCAATTGGTTAATCGATTCTCTGAATTATAGAACAAAGTTTTCATTGAGTTTATTGATTAGCAAATCGATTACTTAAATGCTTTTATCAGACCTGTGTTTTATGATTAAAAGAAATCGATTGGATAATCGATTGCATGAATGAATTAGTTCATCATTTATTAGAAACATATTGCATAATCGATTCGCACATTGATGTTAACTAAATATCTGAGTAATAGGGACAAATGAGTCGATTGGCAAATCGATTAGATTAAGTGTCTAAGTTATAGGGACAAATCAGTCGATTGGCAAATTAATTTGGTTAAGTGTCTGAGTTACAGGGAGAAATTAACCCATTGCCAAATCGATTATGTTAATAAAAGTGAATCGACTGAGTAATCGATTGTTTGATCTCATTTTGAACAAAACAACTATAATTGATTATTCAATCGACTCTGATATGAACTGAGTATCAGTTTCTGATACATGCATTAAAAACATCGATTAGCAAATCGATTAGTTCATCTACTTCAAGAATTTCAAGAAAAACAAGAAACGCGAAATCGATTAGGAAATCGATTAAGCTAGTAATACGCATTAATAAAATCGATTGGGAATTCGATTTGCCTAAAGTTTTTTCTAAAACTATATAAATTGAATCAATCACAATTTTTACAATATATAGAAATAATAGAAAGACCTGAAAGAATCTCATTGACTTTTCGAAAAATACACTTCGAGAAAAATTATAATAACTCACAAACATTATTGGCAAATACTTAGTGTGAGAATTCATTGTGATTGAATCAAGTGTTTTTAGTATTTTTGAAAGAACCATCTTTGTAAAAGAAAGTGTGTGGAAATCCAGTATTGTGAAACTGGTGGTCATCTTTTAGAGTGTGTGTGATCATCTAAAAGAGATCTCAATCTGATCTTGCTAGAGCTTGGCGATTAGTTCTTAAGGATAAATTGGTTGTTGTTGTAGATTGACGTTGAGTTGGATGTATAGGCATTGAAGTGCTGGAAAGTTTGTAAACATACTCAAATCGTTTCTAGTAAAGGCTGGAATCCGTAAGTGATTTTGGGATTGGATGTAGACTATCGAATTGATAGTCGAACCAGTATAAAAATCCATGGTGCACACTTCTCTATCTCTATACTCTTTATCGTGATAATAAATGTGTTCTTGAATCTCAGTTTTGAATAAATTTTGAATCTATTATTGTTAAATTGGAATTAATATTAAACAAGTCGGTTTTAATATTAAGTTCATCACTTAGGAAGGTATTTAATAATCTAGTTAATAAAATTGTGTACAACTTCCTAAGGATAGAGGTCATTCCACCAACAATTGGTATAAAAGCCTAATCTTTTAGACTAGTTCTCAAAAAAGAAAATGGCCTCTACTGAATTCTTGGGCGAAGGTGCCTCTTTAGCAAGACCCCTTACCTTTAATGAGTCTGCTTATATGTACTGGAAAGAAAGAATGCTTATCTTTCTAGAGGCAAGTGGTCTTGACATATTAGATGCAGTAGAAAATGGTCCTTATGTGCCTAAACTTGCTGGTACTGATGGATCATTAATCAAGAAACCAAGATCAGATTGGTCTGATGATGATAAGAAAAAGGTTGGTTATAATGCAAAAGCCAAAAATATAATAACTTCTGCTTTGAGTGCTGATGAGATTTTCAGGGTATCAAATTGAAAAACCGCCAAAGAAATGTGGGATACACTCCAAGAAACTCATGAAGGCACAACTGATGTCAAGAGGGCCAAAACTAACACTCTGATGCATGAATATGAACTCTTCAATATGAAGAAGGATGAGCCAATCAATGACTTGCAGACACGGTTCACACATGTCATTAACAATCTGAATGCTCTAGGGAAAGTAATTGACAATGAGCAACAAATAAACAAAGTAATGAGATGCTTGACAAGAGAATGGCAACCTAAGGTCACTGCAATGGCTGAATCAAAGTATCTTGGAAGCATGACCATTGCCACCCTCTTTGGCAAGCTCAGAGAACATGAAATGGAGCTGCACCGATTGAATGAGTCAGAGCAAACTGATCGGAAAAGAAAGGGACTATCTCTGAAAGCTCAAGCTCATAAAGTAAAATCTGAACCAAAAACTTGTACTGATGATTCCAAGAGTGAAACTGATGAAGAACCTGAAATCGGAATGCTAGTAAGAAAGTTCAAGAAATTTCTGAAGAAGAAAGGAATCCAACCAAAGAAACCATCCAATTCAAGGACAAAAAGCTTCAGCAAGAATGAGACAAATGATAGCAAAGTGATAACCTGCTGTGAATGTGGAAAATCAGGCCACATTAAATCTGAATGTTTTCAACTACAAAATAGAAACAAGTTTGTGAAAGCTAAATGCAAGGATCAACCATCTTCAAAAACTAAAAGAGCCTACATAGCTTGGAATGACAATGATGAAGAATCTTCTGAAAATTCAGAAGAAGAAGAAGCAAACTTATGTCTAATGGCCAACACTAACTCAGATTCAGATAGCGATGTAAGTACTACCTCTAATCCCTCTTATGAAGAATTTCATGATGCTTTCAATGAATTGCATGATGAACATATTAAGGTAGTCAAACAATTGATTTGCACTAAGAAAATGTTAGAAAAACAGTGCATGATGTATGAAGAAATAAAAAAGGATCATAACTTGCTTGAAGACATGAATTCACTTTTAAAAAAGAAAGCACCTGATAAACTTACTAGTTTTATTGAACTTGAAAGATAGGTTGAATCACTACAATTTGATTTAGCAAAATTTACTAATGGTAGAAAC
Organism: Cicer arietinum; assembly: GCF_000331145.2. NCBI lineage: Eukaryota > Viridiplantae > Streptophyta > Magnoliopsida > Fabales > Fabaceae > Cicer > Cicer arietinum. Next base: position 10,547,289 of record NC_021164.2, on the reverse strand, counting down.
AACCTGAATGTTTTTCTTTGCAACCAAAAGAATGCAAATGAAAAATCTGGAATTGGCTATAGACCAAATAGGAATGCTCAAAAGAATCATAAATTTGTTGGATCAAAGCCAATTCATGATGTTTTCATTAAACCAACTCAAAGTACATCCTCTGCTTTATCATGCCATTTTTGTTGCAAAAAAGGACATATATCTTTTGATTGTAAACTGAAAAAGCTTGCTGACAAGGGATGGAAACAAGTTTGGAGAGTAAAGAAACCTGTGATTGAGACTAACCCTCAAGGACCCAATCTAAATTGGATACCTAAAACCAAAGTATGAATTCTGTTTTGCAGATCTGCTTGACATCCAAAACTCACTCATGGTACCTAGACAGTGGATGTTCCAAGCATATGACTGGAGACAAATTAAAATTCATATCTCTTAATTTAAAAGACGGAGGATATGTAAAGTATGGTGACAACAACAAAGGCAAAATACTTGGTGTTGGAGACATAGGGAGTGAATCCATAACAGTAATCAAAGATGTTCTCTATGTAAAAGGTTTGAAACACAACCTGCTTAACATTAGTCAGCTTTGCGATAAAGGCTACCAGGTATATTTTACATCACATACTTGTACACTTGAGCACAAGGAAGATGATAGCATAAAATTGGTAGGTGAAAGGGTAAATAATATATACATGATTCATCTTGACTCTTTGCCTGCAAATAATGTTTGCTGTTTGTTATCTAAATCTGATCAAGATTGGTTGTGGCACAAGAAAATAGCTCACATACATATAAACCATCTTAACAAACTTGTTAGCAAACAACTAGTGCTAGGTCTACCAAACAGAAAATTTACTAAGGACAAATTATTTGACTCTTGTGAGAAAAGTAAAATGGTCAAGTCATCTTTCCCACCAATAGACTTAGTACAAACTAATAGAGTTCTACAATTGATTCACATGGATCTATTTGGTCCCTCTCAACTAAAACATTTTGGAGGAAATCTGTATTTCTATGTTTTAGGTGATGATTTCTCTAGATATACATGGACTTATTTTCTTTCTCACAAAAGTAACGCCTTCTCAATTTTCAAAAAATTTGCAAATCAAGTTCAAAATGAGAAGAATCAGAAAATAGTTTCCATTAAGAGTGATCATGGTGGAGAATTTCAAAATGAATCTTTTGACAATTATTGTGATAAAAAAGGAATTCACCACATTTACTCATCCCCAAGAACTCTACAATAGAATGGAGTTGTAGAAAGGAAGAATAGAGCTCTAGAAGAACTTGCTAGAACAATGCTTAATGACTCTAAGCTTCCAAAATACTTTTGAGCTGACGCAATAAATACAGCTACTCATGTGATAAATAGAGTTCTAATTAGGCCTATCCTAAGAAAAACACCATATGAAATATACAAAGGTTGAAAACCAAACATTGCCTATTTTAGAGTCTTTGGATGCAAGTGTTTTGTTCTGAATAATGGAAAAGAGCATCTAGGGAAATTTGACTCTAAGGCAAATAAGGGAATTTTTCTAGGATATTCACAATCTAGTAAGGCCTATAGGATCTACAATAAAGGAACTAAAACTATAGAGGAATATGTTCATGTAAAATTTGATGAAATGTTTACCAAAAACATGAACAGTACCCCTCTTACAGTTGGTGATTCTCTTGATGAAATTGTAGAATCAGATCCAAAAGAACCAAATGAAACATTACCTCCAACTGACATTGATTATATAGAACCTATAAGGGAAAATGACTTACCTAAGGAATGGGAATTCAACAAAAACCATCCTATTGACAACATCATAGGAGAAATTTCTAAAGGGGTTGCTACTAGAAAATCCCTTAGACACTTCTGCAATTTCACCGCTTTTGTTTCTCAAGTAGAAGCTAAGAATATAAAAGAAGCTCTCTTGGACAATGAGTGGATAATTGCCATGCAAGAAGAGCTTAATCAATTTGAGAGAAACAAAGTATGGATCTTAGTTCCTAAACGAGAAAACAAACATATTATTGGAACTATATGGGTGTTTAGGAATAAGATGGATGAGAATGGAGTAATAACAGGAAATAAGGCTAAACTAGTTGCTAAAGGCTACAACCAGGAGGAAGGTATTGATTATGATGAGACTTATGCTCCTGTAGCCAGATTAGAAGCAATTAGGATTTTGCTTGCTTATGCTTGTATCATGGATTTTAAATTGTATCAAATGGATGTAAAGAGTGCTTTTCTGAATGGAGATATCCAAGAGGAGGTTTATGTTAGTCAAACTCTAGGATTTGAGGATCCTGCTTTTCCAAACCATGTTTATAAACTAACAAAAGCTCTCTATGGATTGAAACAAACTCCAAGAGCTTGGTATGAAAAACTCAGTAATTTCCTCATACAGCAAAATTTTTTAAGAGGAAATATTGAATAAACACTCTTTTTAAAGAAAAAGGGAAAAGACATTCTGCTTGTCCAAATTTATGTTGATGACATAATTTTTGGATCCATAAACAATAAGCTTTGCAAAGAATTTGAAAATATGATGAAAGGAAGATTTGAAATGTCCATGATGGGAGAATTAACCTTCTTCTTAGGATTTCAAATCAATCAAAGCAAGAATTGTATTTTCCTAAGTCAAATCAAGTATTGTAATGATCTCTTAAAGAAGTTTGGCTTTAATAAATTTAAATCTATTGATACACCCATGAGTCAAGCTTGTCATTTGGATAAAGATGAAAAAGGAAATTATGTGGATATGACCATGTTTAGAGGCATGATAGGATCCTTATTATATCTTACAGCTAGTAGACCTGAAATTATGTTTAGTGTCTGCATGTGTGCAAGATATCAAGCTAATCCTAAGGAATCCCATCTAAGTGCAGTCAAAAGAATTTTCAGATATCTAATAGGAACCAAAAATCTCGGTTTATGGTATCCTAAGGGATCAACTTGCACTCTTGTTGGCTATTCTGATTCTAATTTTGCTGGTTGCAAATTAGACAAAAAAAGTACATATGGTACTTGCCATCTATTAGGGAATTCACTTGTATCTTGGCATAGCAAGAAGAAAAATAGTGTTGCACTTTCAACAGCTGAGGCTGAATATCTAGCTGCTGGAAGTTGTTGTGAACAAATATTATGGATGAAACAACACCTTTCTGACTTTGGTGTTGATCTTGGAAATGTGCCAATAATGTTTGACAACACTAGTGCCATAAATATCATAAAGAATCCTGTTATGCACTCAAGAACAAAGCATATAGAGATTAGACATCATTTAATTAGGGATCAATACCAAAATAATAATATCATGCTTGAATATATTAATACATCTGATCAATTAGCTGATATCTTTACCGAAGCCCTACCCAAAGAAAGTTTCTTCTATATTAGAATGAAACTTGGTATAATGGATCAAAACTAAATATGATCTCTGTAGAATATCGATTGAGACATCGATGTTCTATCTAAATTTATTAACTTGCAATAGATAAGTCGATTTGCACGTCGATTATCTTGTGTAAAAATTTCAAATCAGTATTACAAAATCGAATTCACAAGCGATTTATGCTACAAAGTTTCTCAATTGTCAAAATATAAAACACAACAATCGATTTCATAATCGATTTAGTGATTTGTGGTAGCAATAAATGCTGAACCAAATTGGATGTGACAAAATATACATCAATCCAATCGATTGGTGAATCTATTGAGGATATGGAAAATCGTTTTAAAAAAAAATCGATTTCATAATCGATTATTTCTCCCAGAAATCCAAAGATTTGAGAAATTTTCCAAACTCAAACACGAGCATCGATTTGGTAACCGATTTTGTCAAATTATAACAACTGCAAGCCAAATAAGTCGATTTGGAAGTCGATTGGAATACCTGTACTGGTCAATATCTTTAGAAAAATCGATTTGGAAATCGATGCTGTTATGAGAAGTTTTCCTGAACTGATATGGAAATCGATTTGGACATCGATTTATCCATTGAACGTTTACTTAAGAAAATCGATTTGAGATTCGATTTGCAATATGACTGTTGAAAAAATAACTAGCCGTTGGAGGCAGTTGTAACTAAAACCTTTCATTTCCCTCCAATAACGGTAACAAAATGGATTTGGCAATCGAATTCGTGTGCAAATGTGTAATAAATTCGATTTAGAAATCAACTCTGAATAGTACCATTTAAATCCCTAAATCGATTTCTCAACACATTTTCACTATCAAACTCTCCCCAAACTCGATTTCTCTGTGTTTTGACATTTCTCAAACTTCTCAAACCTCTCAAGCTTCTCAAATCTCTATAATGGCAAGAGTTAAACAAACAAGTGAGAAACCTCAATCATCCTCTTCAAAATCAATTCCACAATCATCTTCTTCAAAATCCATTTCCCTAGATTTTTCCTCAACCTCTAGTGGAAGAACTCCTTCTCCTCAACCTACTTCCCCTCCTGCAAAAAGAGTTTCTATACCCACTCATAAGATTTTGGCAAAGGACAAAGGGAAGGCCATTGCCACTGATCAAGGAAAACCCAAAAAGAGGAAGGTTCCTCAAACAGAAAAGCTGATGGGTGATGCCATGAAGGGGCCAACCCAAAAGAAGAAGAAAACCACCTCTTCCCCTCAGCCAAAGAAGCCTCAACCTCCAAAAGGCAAACCTATTGAAGACATTGTTCTTCCCCCTGCATTCCTAAAGAGGAAAATCCATGAGGCAAGAACTATGGATTTTGCCTACTTTGATGCAAATGGATTCACCTTCCAAAACCATCTCAGATTTCATGGATTGGTAGACTTTCTCTCCTGCTCGTTGGAAATCTATCCAAGACTCATTAGAGCCTTCTACTCAAACTTCACACTCACATACATTGGATTTGAGTCTGAAGTTAAAGGGAAGAAAATTTCTATGACTTTTAGGGAGTTCTCCAGGCTATCAGGACTACCCTTCTATGGAGAAGCTGTTGATGGCAGAACCAATCCTGATTCTACTGATGATGCTTGGGAAACATCAGTAAATAGATACACAGCCATTCAAGACTTGATGGTTGAAGGGTTTGTGGAAAGCATATCTCTCCCCATTGGTCAAATGAAGGTCCAGCATAGGATGCTGATGTATGTGCTAACCAGAAAGTTGGTACCTAGATCAGGGAATCATGCCATAATACAGAGGCTTGACATTACTCTTCTTTGGGGCCTTTACAAAGAACTCAAGATGAGTTGGGCGTGGATTGTGCTGGCTAATATGTTAGAAACAACACAAGGAAAGAAAATGCTCCCTTACCCTCAGTTGATCACCAAGATTCTGAGACACTTCAAAATATCAGTTGTCAATGAAGAATCAGTAAAGACAACTCTGATTTTTGGTGAGTCAACTGTCAACCAAATGCAATTGAAGAAGATCAATGGTATTTGGACAAGGGCTCAACCAAATGCTGAACAAGCTGAGCAAGCTGAAAACCAATCTGAGGTGTTAGCTAAGTTGCTGGAACTTATGGAGTCTCAGGCTAAACACAATGCTAAGGTGGAAGCCTCCCTTCTACGACTCCAAGCAACCCTCAACTCAGTTGTTCAAGATGTAGATGCCATCCAAGACCATTTGGGTCTCAAGATGTCATTTGAAGACATAGCTGATATTGACACACAAGTGGCCAATCAAGAAGAAACAACCCCTATCAACCCTGATAGTTCTGAACCTCATGGTGAGGAGACACTTGCTAAGGCTAATATAGCAGTCTCTACCTCTCCCATTGGTGATAATGAGGAACAACCCTAGATTAGTTGTTTAGGCTTTTGTTTTCTTTGTTGTTTTGTAACTTTTTTCAGTATATCTCTTATGATAGCTTTTGAATCATTATTCTCTGTTGTATTATCTTTTTGAATTTAATGACAAAGGGGGAGAATTTGAATGAATTTAACTTGTGCTTATGCTTATCTTATCATGTATACTGAAAATTGAATCTGAAAATTGAAATTGAAATGAATTATGAATTCTAAAATTCAGGGGGAGTTTTAAATAAGAATTATTATAAAGTTAAGTTTTAATTTTGAAATGTAAACTCAATGTTAAATTGTATGTTTGTCATTTAATCAAAAAGGGGGAGATTGTAAGATATATGCCTCCTCGACTATGATTTTGATTTAACTTCCAAACATACAATGTATATGCATTATCTGATTAATCTAATAGTTTGAGTTGAGATACATTTCAGGAAAGAATCAAACACTACACTTGGACAAATCTTGGATCTCAAGCAATCAAGCAAAGATTGATCATATCATACAAGGCTTGAAGATTATGGGTAAATGTGTCTATTGTTCATAGTGTCTATTAGTTAGATTCATCATTATGATTTCACACATCTAATATTTGCCAATTAAAACTGAAATCATAAAATAAGTGTGTTAATCAATCAATTGGTAAATCAATTAGTTAATCGATTTTCTGATTCATAGAACAAAATTTTCACTGAGATAATCGATTACCAAACGATTACTGAAATGCTTTTATCAGACCTGTGTTCTATGATTAAAGGAAATCGATTGGAAAATCGATTAATATACTTTTCTTAAGTTACAAGCTTTCTACTAATCAATTGGTTAATCGATTCTCTGATTCATAGAACAAAGTTTTCACTGAGTTAATTGATTAGCAAATCGATTACTTAAATGTTTTTATCAGACCTGTGTTCTATGATTAAAAGAAATCGATTGGATAATCGATTGCATGAATGAATTAGTTCATCATTTATCAGAAACATATTGCATAATCGATTGGCACATTGATGTTAACTAAATATCTGAATAATAGGGACAAATGAGTCGATTGGCAAATCGATTTGATTAAGTGTCTAAGTTATAGGGACAAATCAGTGGATTGGCAAATCAATTTGCTTAAGTGTATGAGTTATAGGGAGAAATTAACCCATTGCCAAATCGATTATGTTAATAAAAGTGAATCGACTGAGTAATCGATTGTTTGATCTCATTTTGAATAAAACAACTATAATCGATTATTCAATCGGCTCTGATATGAACTGAGTATCAGTTTCTGATACATGCATTAAAAACATCGATTAGTAAATCGATTAGTTCATCTACTTCAAGAATTTCAAGAAAAACAAGAAACGCGAAATC
>NC_021164.2:10539000-10539623 GCF_000331145.2 Cicer arietinum | reverse complement strand
GAAAAATACACTTTGAGAAAAACTATTATAACTCACAAACATTATTGGCAAATACTTAATGTGAGAATTCATTGTGATTGAATCAAGTGTTTTTAGTCTTTTTGAAAGAACCATCTTTGTAAAAGAAAGTGTGTGGAAATCCAGTATCGTGAAACTGGTGGTCATCTTTTAGAGTGTGTGTGATCATCTAAAAGAGATCTCAATCTGATCTTGCTAGAGCTTGGCGATTAGTTCTTAAGGATAGATTGGTTGTTGTTGTAGATTGATGTTGAGTTAGATGTATAGGCATTGAAGTGTTGGAAAGTCTGTAAACATACTCAAATCATTTCTAGAAAAGGCTGGAATCGGTAAGTGATTTCGGGACTAGATGTAGACTATCGAATTGATAGTCGAACCAGTATAAAAATCAATGGTGCACACGTCTCTATCTCTATACTCTTTATCTTCATAACATGTGTTCTTGAATCTCAGTTTTGAATAAATTTTGAATCTATTATTGTTAAATTGGAATTCATATTAAACAAGTTGGGTTTAATATTAAGTTCATCACTTAGGAAGGAATTGAATAATCTAGTTAATAAAATTGTGTACAACTTCCTAAGGATAGAGGCCATTCCACCAAC
>NC_021164.2:10522904-10538592 GCF_000331145.2 Cicer arietinum | reverse complement strand
TGCATGAATATGAACTCTTCAATATGAAGAAGGATGAGTCAATCAATGACTTACAGACACGGTTCACACATGTCATTAACAATCTGAATGCTCTAGGGAAAGTAATTGACAATGAGCAACAAATAAACAAAGTAATGAGATGCTTGACAAGAGAATGGCAGCCTAAGGTCACTGCAATAACTGAATCAAAGGATCTTGGAAGCATGACCATTGCCACCCTCTTTGGCAAGCTCAGAGAACATGAAATGGAGCTGCACCGGTTGAATGAGTCAGAGCAAACTGATTGGAAAAGAAAGGGATTATCTCTGAAAGCTTAAGCTCATAAAGTAAAATCTGAACCAAAAACTTGTACAGATGATTCCGAGAGTGAAACTGATGAAGAACCTGAAATCGGAATGCTGGTAAGAAAGTTCAAGAAATTTCTGAAGAAGAAAGGAATCCAACCAAAGAAACCATCCAATTCAAGGACAAAAAGCTTCAACAAGAATGAGACAAATGATAGCAAAGTGATAACCTGCTATGAATGTGGAAAATCAGGCCACATTAAATCTGAATGTTTTCAACTACAAAATAGAAACAAGTTTGTGAAAGCTAAAGGCAAGGATCAACCATCTTCAAAAACTAAAAGAGCCTACATAGCTTGGAATGACAATGATGAAGAATCTTCTGAAAATTCAGAAGAAGAAGAAGCAAACTTGTGTCTAATGGCCAACACTAACTCAGATTCAGATAGCGATGTAAGTACTACCTCTAATCCCTCTTATGAAGAATTGCATGATGCTTTCAATGAATTGCATGATGAACATATTAAGGTAGTCAAACAATTGATTTGCACTAAGAAAATGTTAGAAAAACAGTGCGTGATGTATGAAGAAATCAAAAAGGATCATAAGTTGCTTGAAGACATGAATGCACTTTTAAAAAAGAAAGCACATGATAAACTTACTAGTTTTATTGAACTTGGAAGAAAGGTTGAATCACTATAATTTGATTTAGCAAAATTTACTAATGGTAGAAACAACCTGAATGTTCTTCTTGGCAACCAAAAGAATGCAAATGAAAAATCTGGAATTGGCTATAGACCAAATAGGAATGGTCAAAAGAATCATAAATTTGTTGGATCAAAGTCAATTCATGATGTTTTCATTAAACCAACTCAAAGTACATCCTCTGCTTTTTCATGTCATTTTTGTTGCAAAAAGGGACATATATCTTTTGATTGTAAACTGAAAAAGCTTGCTAACAAGGGATGGAAACAAGTTTGGAGAGTAAAGAAACCTTTAATTGAGACTAACCCTCAAGTACCCAATCTAAATTGGGTACCTAAAACCAAAGTTTGAATTCTATTTTGCAGATCTGCTTGACATCCAAAACTAACTCATGGTACCTAGATAGTGGATGTTCCAAGCATATCACTGGAGACAAATCAAAATTCATATCTCTTAAGTTAAAAGACGGAGGGTATGTAAAGTATGGTGACAACAACAAAGGCAAAATACTTGGTGTTGGAGACATAGGGAGGGAATCAACAACGGTAATCAAAGATGTTCTCTATATAAAAGGTTTGAAACACAACCTGCTTAGCATTAGTCAGCTTTGCGATAAAGGCTACCAGGTATATTTTACATCACATACTTGTACACTTGAGCACAAGGAAGATGATAGCATAAAATTGGTAGGTGAAAGGGTAAATAATATATACATGATTGAACTTGACTCTTTGCCTGCAAATAATGTTTGCTGTTTGTTATCTAAATCTGATGAAGATTGGTTGTGGCACAAGAAAATAGCTGACATACATATAAACCATCTTAACAAACTTGTTAGCAAACAACTAGTGCTAGGTCTTCCAAACAGAAAATTTACTAATGACAAATTATGTGACTCTTGTGAGAAAAGTAAATTGGTCATGTCCTCTTTCCCACCAATAGACTTAGTACAGACTAATAGAGTTCTACAATTGATTCACATGGATCTATTTGGTCCCTCTCAAGTAAAAAGTTTTGGAGGAAATCTTTATGGCTATGTTTTAGTTGATGATTTCTCTAGATATACATGGACTTATTTTCTATCTCACAAAAGTGATGCCTTCTCATTTTTCAAAAAAATTGCAAATCAAGTTCAAAATGAGAAGAATCAGAAAATAGTTTCCATTAAGAGTGATCATGGTGGAGAATTTCAAAATGAATCTTTTGACAATAATTGTGATCAAAAAGGAAAATACAGATGTTGGTCCATTTCAAACACTAGCCATAGTCTGGTCCGAAAATACAGATGTTGGTCTATTTATGTCGAGAAGTTCGAAAATCGCCTGAAAAGTCCAAATGAAATCGAGGACAGTGAGATCTTTATAGCATTCTTCCCCAAAATTTATAACTTTGTTTCGGGTTCCGCACCTGATTTCAAACACTAGCCATCCCCTTGTACGAAAATATCCTGAAAAGTCTAGATGAAATCGAGAATCAGGAGACTCTATTAGCATTCTTCTCCTAAATTTATAAATGTCATTCGGGTTCCGTGTCAGATTTCAAACACTATCCATTGGTTGTTCGAAAATACGAATTTGGGTCTATTTTTTTCTTATGTACGAGAGACCCTTATAGCATTTTTTTCCATAATTTATAACTGTGTTTCGGGTTCCGTGTCAGATTCCACCCACAAACCATCGTTTTGTTCGAAAATACTGATTTTGGTCCATTTTAGTCGGGTTGTACGAAAATTGTCAAAAAATCCAAATGAAATCGAGGACTAGGAGACCCTTATAGCATTCTTCTCCGAAATTTATTACTGTTTTTCGGGCTCCGCGCCATATTTTAAACACTAGCCATCATCTGGTCCGAAAATACGAATTTTGAGTCATTTTTGTTGGGTGGTACGTAAATTGCCCAAAAAGTCCAAATGAAATGGAGGACCAGGAAACCCTTATAGAGTTCTTCTTCTAAATTTATAACTGTATATCAGGTTTCGCGTCAGATTTCAAACACTAGCCATAGTCTTGTTCGGAAATACGAATTTAGGTACATTTTAGTTAGGTGTTATGAATATCGCCCAAAAAGTCTAGATGAAATCGAGGACCGGGAGACCCTTATAGCATTCTTCTCCAAAATTTATAACTGTGTTTTGGGTTCCGTGCCAAATTTCAAACACTAACCATCGTTTTGTTCGAAAATACAAATTTTGATCCATTTTAGTCGGTTGGTACGAAAATTGACAAAAAATCCCAAATGAAATAAAGGACTAGGAGACCCTTATTTCATTCTTCTCCAAAATTTATAACTGTGTTTCGGGTTCGGCGTCAAAATTCAAACACTAGCCATCGCCTGGTCTTAAAATACAGATTTTGGTCCATTTTGGTCGAATGATACAAGAATCGCCCGAAAAGTCCAGATCAAATTGAGGACCCGAACACCCTTATAGCATTCTTCTCCATGCTTTATAAATGAGTTTCAGGTTTTGCACTAGATTTCAAAAACTAGCCATCGTCTAGTCTAAAAATATGAATTTCGGTCCATTTTTGTCGTGTGATACGAAATTTCCTGAAAAGACAAGATGAAATCGAGGACCAGGAGACCCTTATAGCATTCTTCTCTTAAATTTATAACTGAGTTTCAGGTTTTGCCTCAGATTTCAAACACTAGCAATTGTCTTGTTTGAAAATACGGACTTTGTTCCATTTTTGTCGGGTGGTACTAAAATATAGATTTGAATCACTTGCGCTTGTTTGGTCCGAAAATATAGATTTTGGTCATTTTTTGTCGAGGGGTAAGAAAATCGCCTGAAAAGTCTAGATGAAATCGATGACCAAGAGACCCTTATAGCATTCTTCTCTTAAATTTATAATTGTGTTCCGAATTCTGTGTCGGATTTCAAACATTAGCCATTGTTTTGTTCAAAAACACAAATTTTGGTCCATTTTAGTCCGGTGGTACGAAAATCACCCGAAAATACCAGAAGAAATTGAGGACCGGGAGACCTTTATATCATTCTTCTCCTAAATATATGGATGTGTTTCGAATTCCGGGTCACATTTCAAACACTAGCCATCGCCTGGTCCGAAAATATAGATTTTGGTCCATTTTTTTCGAGGGGTACGATAATCGCTTGAAAAGTCCAGATGAAATTGACGACTAAGAGACCCTTATAACATTCTTCTTCTAAATTCATAACTGTATTTCGGGTTCCATGTCAAATTTCAAACACTAGCCATCGTCTGGTCCAAAAATACGGATTTCAATCCATCTTAGTTTAGTGGTATGAAAATCGCTCGAAAAGTTCAAATGAAATCGAAGACCGGGAGACCCTTATATCATTCTTCTCCAAAATTTATAAATGTGTATGAGGTTCCGTGCAAGATTTCAACCACTAACCATTATTTTGTTCGAAAATACGAATTTTGATCCATTTTAGTCAGGTGGTACGAAAATCGACCGAAAAGTATAGATGAAATCGAGGACTGGGAGACCCTTATATCATTCTTCTCCAAAATTTAAAACTGTGTTTCGGGTTCTGCGTCAGAAATCAAACACCATCAATCGTCTTGTTCGAAAATACAGATTTCGGTCCATTTTTGTCGGGTGGTACGAAAATCAACCGAAAAGTCCAAATGAAATCGAGGACGGGGAGACCCTTATAGCATTCTTCTCCAAAAAGTTTAACTGTGTTTTAGGTTCTACGTCAGATTTCAAACACTAGCCATAGTTTGGTCCAAAAATAAGAATTTCGGTCCATTTTGGCCGGATGGGACAAAAATCTCCCGAAAATTCTAGATCAAATCGAGGACCCGAAGACCCTTATAACATTCTTCTTCAAAATTTATAACTGTGTTTCAGGTTCCGCGTCAAATTTCAAACACTAGCCATAGTCTTGTTCGAAAATACGAATTTTGATCCATTTTAGTTAGGTGGAATGAAAATTGCCCGTAAAGTCCAGATGAAATCGAAGACTGGGAGGACCTTATATCATTCTTCTCCAAAATTTATAATTGTGTCTCGGGTTCTGCGCCAGATTTCAAACACTTACCACGGTTTTGTTCGAAAATACGAATTTCGTTCCATTTTAGTCGGGTGGTTCGAAAGTCGCCTGAAAGGTCCAAATGAAATCTAGGACCTGAATTGTGTTTCAGGTTAAGCGTCAGATTTCAAACACTAGCCATAGTCTTTTTGGAAAATACGGATTTCGGTCCTTTTTTGTCGATGGAACGAAAATCGCCTGAAATGTTTAGATGAAATCGATGACTGGGAAACCCTTATAGCATTCTTCTCCAAAATTTATTACTATGCTTCGGGTTCTGTGTCATATTTCAAACACTAGCCATCGTTTGGTCCGAAAATACAGATTTCATTACATTTTAGTCGGGTGGTACCGAAATCGCCTGAAAAGTGCAGATGAAATCGGGGACCGAGAGACCCTTATAGAATTCTTCTTCTATATTTATAATTGTGTTTCGAGTTTCGCGCTATATTTCAAACACTAGCCCAAGTATGGTCCGAAAATCGCCCGAAAAGTTCAGATGAAATCAAGGACCGAGGGACCCTTATGGCATTCTTCTCCAAAATTTGTAACTCTGTTTCGGGTTCTGCGTCAGAATTCAAACACTATCCATCATCTTGTTCGAAAATACGAATTTTGGTCCATTTTTTGTCAGGTGGTACGAAAATCACCCAAAAGGTCCAGATGAAACCAAAGACCGAGAGACCCTGATAAAAATCTTCTCCCAAATTTATTTATGGTTTTTAGGTTCCGTGCTAGATTTCAAACACTTGCCATCGTTTGGTACAAAAATATAGATTTCAATCATTTTTAGTAGAGGTGTAAGAAAATTGCCTGAAATGTCCAAGTGAAATCGAGCACTGAGAAACCCTTAAAGCATTTTGTTCCTAAATTTATAATTGTGTTCCGAGTTCCGTGTCGGATTTCAAAAACTAGCCATTGTTTTGTTCAAAAATACGAATTTCAGTCCATTTTAGTTCGGTGGTACGAAAATCACCCGAAAATACCAGATGAAATCAAGGACCAGGAGACCCTTATAACATTCTTGTCCTAAATATATAATAGTGTTTCAGATTCCGAGTCCGATTTCAAACACTAGCCATCGTTTGGTACAAAAAATATAGATTTTGGTCCATTTTTGTCGAGGGGTAGGAAAATCGCCCGAAAAGTGCAGATCAAATCGAGGACCGAGAGACCCTTATAGCATTCTTCTTCTAAATTTAAAATTGTGTTTCAGATTCCTCGTCAGATCTCAAACACTAACAATCGTCTTGTTCGAAATACAGATTTCGGTGCATCTTAGTCGGATGGTACGAAAATCGCCAGAAAAGTCCAGATGAAATCTAGGACCGGGAGACCCATATATCATTCTTCTCCAAAATTTATAATTTTGTTTCGGGTTCCAAGTCAGATTTCAAACACTAGCAATAGTCTTTTTCGAAAATACGAATTTCGGTCCATTTTAGTTAGATCGTATGAAAATTTCCCAAAAAGTCCAAATGAAATTGAAGATCGGGAGACCCTTGTAGCATTCGTCACCAAAATTTATAACTAGGTTGCGCGCCAGATTTCAAGTAATAATAAAACGGTAGTATCGAGTGTCGAACTCAAGGATTGCGTTTTACTATTGAATTATATTTGATTACTAGAATTGAACAAAAAGGTTCCCAAGTTGATTGAAATAATGTTTGAAATTAACAACAATAATAAAATTGATCTTTTATAATGAGAAAAATGTCAGGGATGAGTTTCACTTCGAATCCAACCTTGGTGTCTAATTTGATCCTAGTTACTGAATTCCTTTATTGAATTATTACCGAATTCTCTTTATTATTCTTGCCCTAATGTCTTAGTGACAGAACCTTTAATTCCAAAGTAACCCCTAATTCCTTAGTGGATTTAAGATTAGAATTAAGCATTACCGTATAGAAATTCTCTTGTAAATTATTGCTTTGCAACTAATTTAATTGGTTTCATGACCTGCACCTATGTCTAGACTACAAATTCATGAATTTCTCATCTCAAGCATTTGTAAAGTCCACTTCCGTTTCAAAATACAAATCGTAGAACATTTTAATGTTGATCAAGCAATAAAAAGCATTAAGCACAGAGATGAGAAAAATAATTCAATAAACTCATTCATATAACTAGAAATCAAATCAGAAAAATAAGGGTTTCATCTGGTTACACTCATCCCTAACAAATAGGGTTTAGTTACTCATGACAGAGATACAAAAGATAAGGATTAAAGAAGAATTACAAGAATGATTCATGGATGATTCTTGATAAAACTGCTTCAATGGCGTTAGAAACGGCTGTCTTTGAGTTTCTATGCTAGGGCACAAGTCTCCCACGTTCCCAAGAGTCAAAAAGATGCATAAACAGTAAAAATTTGCGTTTTTATGATTGTTGATGCGCGTCACGCGCCCAGGCACTCCAGGTGCGCGTTGACAGAACTGAAACACGAGAAATGCGCTCCAGGCGCGCAGGGCGCGCTCAAGGCGCACATCATCTGCTGTCTGATGTATTTTGCATTTTTCTCATCTTTTGCGTCTAAATTTGGTCCCGGTGTCTTCATGAACGTTGTAGATATGGATTTTAGCTTTCATTAGCACTTGGAGTGACACTAATTGGACATCTAGAACTCCAGATATGGCTGATATACTCCACATATATCATGTTGATTTTTCACCAAAATTCAGCACTGCACTAAAACAAAACGCAATGTAAAATTACGACAAATTCCTACTTAATCAACGAAATAAAAACAAAAAACATTTTATTAACTCAAAGAACAAAAATCAACAAAATATATCAAATAAATCCTTAATTTAACTGATGATTGAGGATAAATAAGACTAAAATAGTGGGAAAATATGCATATGATGAAGAGTCATCACAACCCCAAACTTAATCTATTGCTTGTCCCCAAGCAACAATTAATTTCATATTTGGTCCTGTTAAATGCACACTTAAATTCAATTTCTCAAATTACATCAAACTCAAATTTCAAAGTTCTTGCTACTGCAAAACATTCATCATGCTCTATGGTTGTTTTCAAAAATACAGACAACAAGATTTGTACACCTTGGCATTCATTCATCAAATTCAACTCTCTCTTCACACAATCTCACCAAAATTTCTCTCAAGTGTTTAGAAATGTTTATGAATTTATCACTCAAATCCTAGAACATGCATCACGCTACCATAGGCTTGAAAAAATTCTAGTTAGCAATCACAATGCAGTAAACACATACATTTTTGGAGGACTTTCGTGTTGTAATGGGGCTTAGGTAAGGGTAGGACATTTTAGGATAGTAGGCTTTACCACTTGGAGTTAAGCATACATTTCCAGATTATTCTACCCTTTTTTTTTTTCTTCACCTTTTCATTATGGAGATTCTCAGACATTGACAAAAGAACCAAGAAGATATTATTATTATTATTTTTTACCAAAGTACACAAATTGAATTTTTTTTCTTCTTTCTTCTTTCATTTTCTTTTTCTTCTTTTTTTTTTTTGATTTTCTTTTTGTGAGAATCACCACCCCAAACTTAAAAAGTTGCTATCCCATGAGCAACCCCAAACTTAGAATTTTATCAAGAGAAGATTTTTTTTTTCTACCTAACTCCAAGTAAGGTTATTTAATTAATGTCAGGTGTTTTGCTTGTAATGTGGCTAGTAACCGAAATAAAAGGGCAAGGCTCAAAGGGGCTAGCAAAGGGTAAAATTTTCACAGGGTAGTTAGAAAGGCTCAAACGACCAATAAAATTGCCTCAATGTATGCATAAATTATAAGTGATGCAAGTCAGAATTAGTGCAAGTTCTAGAGGGATAACACATGTTTGGATAATCACACAACAAAGAATTTAAGTGTTTAGGCTCAAAAGCTCACAGCTCGGATAATAAGAGAGAGTATGAACAATCAAAATAAAGCCAACATGCTTTTGAAAAGTTAAAATTGTATTTTTGAAAAATTGATGGCATATTAGCCTTCTACAACCATTTAGTAATCAAGAATGCATGCATTAGGAAGGCTTGTCGACTTGAGCAATAACATAATCTAAGAGGGAGTTTCGTACCCCTTGACAAAAATGGACCAAATCTATAAGGGTCTCCCGGTCCTCGATTTTATATGGACTATTCAGGGAGTTTCGTACCCCTTGACAAAAATGGACCAAATTTTGTATTTTCAAACCACACGATGGCTAGTGTTTGAAATCTGACATGGAAACTGAAACACAATTATAAATTTAGAAGCAGAATTCTATAAGGGTCTCTCGGTCCTCAATTTCATCTGGACCTTTTGGGCGATTTTCATATCCCTCGACAAAAATTGACCAAAATTTGTATTTTTGTACCAAACGATTTCTAGTGTTTGAAATCTGACGCGGAAGCCGAAAAAGTGTTATATATTAACGAGAATAATGATATAAGGGTCGTTCGGTCCTCGATTTCATCTGGACTTTTCAGACGATTTTTGTACCACACGACAAAAATGGACCGAAATCTGTATTTTCGAACAAGACGATGTCTAGTGTTTGAAATCTAACGCATAATGCGAAACACTGTTGTATATTTAGGAGAAGAATGCTGTAAGGATCTCTCGGTCCTCGATTTTATCTGCACTGTTCGGGCGATTTTTGTACCTCCCGACAAAAATGGACCGAAATCTGTATTTTCGGATTAGATGAGGGCTAGTGCTTGAAATTTGACGCGGAGCCCAATACACAATTATAAATTTTGGAGAAGAATGCTATAACGGTCTCCAGGTCCTCGATATCATCTGGACTTTTCGTACCACCCGACAAAAATGGACTGAAATCCGTATTTTCGAACAAGACGATGGCTAGTGTTTGAAATCTGACGTGGAACCCGAAATAAATTTATTAATTTAGGAGAAGAATTCTAAAAAGGTCTCTTGGTCCTCGATTTCATATGGATTTTTCGGGCGATTTTCGTATTTCACAACAAAAATGGACTGAAATCCGTATTTTCGAACAAGACGATGGCTAGTGTTTGAAATCTGACGTGGAACCCGAAATAAATTTATTAATTTAGGAGAAGAATTCTAAAAAGGTCTCTTGGTCCTCGATTTCATATGGATTTTTCGGGCGATTTTCGTATTTCACAACAAAAATGGACTGAAATTCGTATTTTTGTTCACACAATGGCTAGTGTTTGAAATATGATGCCGAGCCCAAAACACAGTTACAAATTTAGGAGAAAAATGCTATAAGGGTCTTCCGGTCCTCGATTTCATTTGGACTTCGGGCGATTTTCGTACCACCTGAAAAAATGGAACTAAATCCATATTTTGGAACAAGACGATGGCTAGTGTTTGAAATCTGTCGCGGAACCTGAAATACAATTATAAATTTAGGAAAAGAATGCTATAAAGGTCTCCCGGTCCTTGATTTGATTTGGACGTTTCGGGGGATTTTCGTACCACCAAACAAAAATGGACTAAAATCCGTATTTTTGGACCTCGCGATGGCTGGTGTTTGAAATCTTATGTGAAACTTGAAACTTTGTTTTAAATTTTCGAAGCACTCGACAAAAATAGACCGAAATCCATATTTTCGGACCAGACGATGGCTGGTGTTAAAATTATGACGTGGAACCCGAAACAATTCAATTAGTGTAACTGGATCCTCGATTTCCGTCAAAAGTTTCGGGAGATTTTTGTACGAAATTACAAAAATGGTCTGAAATCCGTATTTTCGGACTAGACGATGGCTAGTGTTTGAAATCTAGCGTGGAACCCGAAACATAGTTATAAATTTAGGAGAAGAATGCTATAAGGGTCTATCGGTCCTCAATTTCATCTTGTCTTTTCGTGTGATTTTCATACTACTCGAAAAAAATGAATTGAAATTCGTATTTTTTGACTAGACGATGGCTAGTGTATGAAATTTGATGCGGAACCTGAAACACAATTATAAATTTAGGAGAATATCATATATATTTTCTAACTAGACAAATGCTATAAGTGTCTCTCGGTCGTCGATATCATTTGGTGTTTTCAGGTGATTTTCGTACCCCTCGAAAATAATAGACCGAAATCCGTATTTTTGAACCAAACGATGGCTAGTGATGGAAATCTGACGCGGAACCCAAAACAATTATAAAATGGAACAAAATCCATATTTTTGGAACAAACGATGGACGGTGTTTGAAATCTGTACCGAACTCGAAACACAATTATAAATTTAGTTGAACAATGTCGTAGGGGTCTCTCGGTCCTCGATTCATCTCGACTTTTCAAGCGATTTTCGTACCACCTAACAAAAATGGAATGAAATCCATATTTTCGAACAAGCCGATGGCTAATGTTTGAAATCTTATTCGAAACTCGAAATCCAAAACACAATTTAAAATTTAGGACCAGAATTATATAAGGGTCCCTCACTCCTCCATTTCATTTAGACCTTTCGAGCGATTTTCATACCACCCAAAACAATGGACCGAATTCCGTGCTTTCGTACCAGATGATGGCTAGTATTTGAAATCTTACCCGAAATACAACTAAAAATTTAGGAGAAGAATGCTAAAAGGGTCTCGTGATCCTCATTTTCATATGGACTTTTCAGGCGATTTTCATTCCACCTGACAAAAATGGAACGAAATCCATATTTATGAACCAGACGATGGCTAGTGTTTGAAATCTAATACGAAACTCAAAACCCGAAACACAATTTTAAATTTAGGAGAAGAATGCTATAAGGGTCTCACAGTCCTCGATGAAATCTGGACTTTTTGGGCAAAAAACGTACCACCCGACAAAAAAGGACCAAAATTCTTATTTTTGTACAAGATGATGGCTAGGTTTTAAATCTGATTGGTAGGGTTTAAAAATCGTACCAAACAACAAAAATGGACCGAAAACTGTATTTTTGGACCAGACGATGGCTAGTGTTTGAAATCTGACACAGAACCCGAAACACATTCTTAAATGTAGAAGAAGAATTCTATAAGAATCTTCCGAACCTCGATTTCATTTGGACTTCTTGGGCGATTACCGTACCACTAGACAAAAATGGACATAAATATGTAATTTGGGACCAGAACATTGCTAGTGTTTGAAATCTAAGGCGGAACCGAAAACACAGTTATTAATTTTGGAGTAGAATTCTAAAAGAGTTTGTAGGTTCTCAATCTCATTTGGACTTCTCGGGAGATTTTTGTACTTCACAACAAAATGTATTGAAATTCGTATTTTTGGTTCAAACAATTGCTAGTGTTTGAAATATGACGCCGAGCCCGACACACAGTTACAAATTTAGGAGAAAACCGCTATAAGGGTCTTCTGGTCCTCGACTTCAGCTGGACTTTTCATACGATTTTCGTACCACCTGACAAAAATGGACTAAAATTTTTATTTTTTGACCAGACGATGGCTAGTGTTTGAAGTTTAACCCGAAACACAACTATAAATTTAGGAGAAGTGTGCTAAAAGTCTCTCCCGCTCCTCATTTTCATCTGGACTGTTTGGGCGATTTTCGTACTACCCGACAAAAATGGACTAAAATCCGTAACATATAATAAAATAGAGTTGTCAAATAAATATGTGATTATTACTTTATTTGACAACTCTAATTTAATTTATGTTATTATCATCTTTGTTTTATAGTTTTATACATTTAAGGTTTAGGATTTAAGGTTTAAGGTTTTGGATTTGAGGTTTGGGTTATAGTATATAAGGTTATCTTCATTGCAAAATATTACTACAAAACGATCTCAATAATAACATATAAAGAAATATAGTTGTCAAGTAAATATGTAATTATTAATTTATATGAAAATAATATTTTATTATATGTTATTCTAATCTTCTTTATTAAATGTGATTATTATCTTCGTTTTGTAGTTGTACTTAATAATAAAGATAATAATAATATATAACAAAGTTGAGTTGTCATATAAATATGTCAATTAATTTATTTGACAACTCTATTTTATTATATGTTTTCTTAAACTAAAAGAGCCTACATAGCTTGGAATGATAATGATGAAGAATCTTCTGAAAATTCAGAAGATGAAGAAGCAAACTTGTGTCTAATGGCCAACGTTGATTCATATTCAGACAGCGATATAAGTACTACCTCTAATCCCTCTTATGAAGAATTGCATGATGCTTTCAACGAATTGCATGATGAACATATTAAGATAGTCAAACAATTGATTTGCACTAAGAAAATGTTAGAAAAACAGTGCATGATGTATGAAGAAATTAAAAAAGATCATAAGTTGCTTGAAGACATGAATGAACTGTTGAAAAAGGAAGCACATGATAAACTCACTAGCATTACTGAACTTGAAAGAAAGGTTGAATCACTAAAATTTGATTTAGCAAAATGTTATTATTATCTTTGTTTTATAGTTTTCTTCTTCTTCTGGGTTGGCCCCTTCATGGCATCCCCCATTAGTTTTTCAGATTGAGGAACCTTCCTCTTTTTTGTCGTTCCTTGATCAGTTGCAATTGCGTTCCCTTTATCCTTTGCTAATACCTTATGAGTAGGTATAAAGACTCTCTAGGCAGGAGGGGAAGAGGGTTGAGGAGAAGGAGTTCTTCCAATAGATGTTGAGGAAGAATTTAGGGAAATGGATTTTGAGGAAGATGATTGTGGTTTCTCACTAGTCTATTTTACTCTTGCCATTTTAGAGATTTTGGAAAATTGAGATGTTTGAGAAGATTTAGAAGGATTAATGCACAGAGAATTCGAGTTTGGGAGAGATGGATAGTAAAAATATGAAATGATAGTGAAAATGGGTTGAGAAATAGATTTAGGGATTTATATAGAACTGTTCAGAATCGATTTCTCAATCGATGTTATTTCACATTTGTGTGCACAAAGTCGATTGTCCAATCGATTTTGTTACCGTTATTGGAGGGAAATGAAAGGTTTTCGTTACAACTGCCTCCAATAGCTAGTTATTTTTGCAACAGTCATAATTCAAATCGATTCCCAAATCGATTTCTTAAGTAAACGTTTAATGGATAAATCGATGTCCAAATCGATTTCCATATCAGTTCAGAAAATCTTCTCATAACAGCAGCGATTTCCAAATCGATTATTTTTAAGATATTCACCATACAGGGATTTCAATTGACTTCCAAATCGATGCTCGTGTTTGAGGTTGGAAAAATTCTCAAATCTTTGGATTTCTGAGAGAATTAATCGATTATGCAATCGATTTTGTAAAACTATTTTCCATATCCTCAATCGATTCACCAATCGATTGTATAATTTCTCACATCTATTCTGGTTCAGCATTGATTCCTAACACAGATTACCAAATCGATTATGAAATCGATTGTTGTGCTCTTTATTTTGACAAATGAGAAATTGTGTACCATAAATCGATTCTTAATTCGATTTTATAGTTTTGACACAGGATAGTCGACGTGTAAATCGACTTATCTATTGAAAACTAAGAAATTTAGAGAGCACATCGATGTCCCAATCGATTTTCTACAGAGATCCTATTTCATTTTGATCCATAATACCAAGTTTCATTCTAATACAGGGCTTTGGTAAAAATATCAGCTAATTGATCGGATGTATTAATATATTCAAGCATGATATTACCATTTTGGTATTGATCTCTAATGAAATTATGTCTAATCTCTATATGCTTTGTTCTTGAGTGCATAACAGGATTCTTTGTGATATTTATGGCACTAGTGTTGTCACACATTATTGGCACAGTTCCAAGATCAACACCAAAGTCAGAAAGGTGTTGTTTCATCCATAATATTTGTGCACAACAACTTCCAGCAACTACATATTCAGCCTCAGCTGTTGAAAGTGCCACACTATTTTGCTTCTTGCTATGCCAAGATACAAGTGAATTCCCTAATAGATGGCAAATATCAGAATAGCCAACAAGAGTGCAAGTTGATCCCTTAAGATACCATAAGCCTAGATGCTTGGTTCCTAACAGATATCTGAATATTCTTTTGACTGCACTTAGATGGGATTCCTTAGGACTGGCTTGATATCTTGCAGACATGCAGACACTAAACATAATGTCAGGTCTACTAGCTGTAAGATATAATAAAGATCCTATCATGCCTCTAAACATGGTCATATCCACAGATTTTCTCTTTTCATCTTTATCTAAATGACAAGCTTGACTCATGGGTGTATCAATGGGTTTAAATTTATCAAAGCCAAACTTCTTTAAAAGATCATTATAGTACTTGATTTGGCTTAGGAAAATACCATTCTTGCTTTGATTGATTCGAAATCCTAAGAAAAATGTTAATTCTCCCATCATGGACATTTCAAATCTTCCTTTCATTGTATTTTCAAATTCTTTGCAAAGCTTACTGTTTGTGGATCCAAAAATTATGTCATCAACCTAAATTTGGACAAGCAGAATGTCTTTTCCCTTTTTCTTTATAAAGAGTGTTTTATCAACATTTCCTCTTAAAAAATTTTGTTGTATGAGGAAATTATTGAGTTTTTCATACCAAGCTCTTGGAGCTTGTTTCAATCCATAGAGAGCTTTTGTTAGTTTATAAACATGGTTTGGAAAAGTAGGATCCTCAAATCCTGGAGTTTGACTAACATAAACCTCCTCTTGGATATCACCATTCAAAAAAGCACTATTTACATCCATTTGATACAATTTAAAATCCATGATACAAGCATAAGCAAGCAAAATCCTAATTGCTTCTAATCTGGCTACA
>NC_021164.2:10507049-10522544 GCF_000331145.2 Cicer arietinum | reverse complement strand
TCAAAAGATTCATTTTGAAATTCTCCACCATGATCACTCTTAATGGAAACTATTTTCTGATTCTTCTCATTTTGAACTTGATTTGCAAATTTTTTGAAAATTAAGAAGGTATCACTTTTGTGAGACAGAAAATAAGTCCATGTATATCTAGAGAAATCATCAACTAAAACATAGCCATAATAATTTCCTCCAAAACGTTTTACTTGAGTGAGACCAAATAGATCCATGTGGATCAATTGTAGAACTCTATCAGTTTGTACTAAGTCTTTTGATGGGAAAGAAGACTTAACTAATTTACTTTTCTCACAAGAGTCACACAATTTGTCCTTAGTAAATTTTCTGTTTGGAAGACCTAGCACTAGTTGTTTGCTAACTAGTTTGTTAAGATGGTTTACATGTATGTGAGCTATTCTCTTATGCCACAATCAATCTTCATCAGATTTAGATAACAAACATCAAACATTATTTGCAGGCAAAGAGTCAAGATCAATCATATATATATTATTTACCCTTTCACCTACCAGTTTTAAGCTATCATCTTCCTTGTGCTCAAGTGTACAAGTATGTGATGTAAAATATACCTGGTAGCCTTTATCACAAAGCTGACTAAGGCTAAGCAGATTGTGTTTCAAACCTTTTACATAGAGAACATCCTTGATTACCGTTGTTGATTCACTCCCTATGTCTCCAGCACCAAGTATTTTGCCTTTGTTATTGTCATCATACTTTACATATCCACTGTCTTTTAAATTAAGAGATATGAATTTTGATTTGTCTCCAGTCATATGCTTGGAATATCCACTGTCTAGATACCATGAGTGAGTTTTGGATGTCAAGCAGACCTGCAAAACAGAATTCAGACTTTGGTTTTAGGTACCAAATTAAAATTGGGTCCTTGAGGGTTAGTCTCAATCACAGGTTTCTTTACTCTCCAAACTTGTTTCCATCCCTTGTTAGCAAGCTTTTTCAGTTTACAATTAAATGATATATGTCATTTTTTGCAACAAAAATGGCATGAAAAATTAGAGAACGTACTGTGAGTTGGTTTACTGCAAACATCATGAATTGACTTTGATTTAACAAATTTATGATTCTTTTGAGCATTGCTATTTGGTCTATAGCCAATTCCAGTTTTTTCATTTGCATTCTTTTGATTGCGAATAAGGACATTCATGTTGTTTCTACCATTTGTAAATTTTGTTAAATCAAATTTTAGTGATTCAACCTTTCTTTCAAGTTTTGTAACGCTAGTGAGTTTATCATGTGCTTCCTTTTTTAACAGTTCATTCATGTCTTCAAGCAACTTATGATCTTTTTTAATTTCTTCATACATCATGCACTGTTTTTCTAACATTTTCTTAGTGCAAATCAATTGTTTGACTACCTTAATATGTTCATCATGCAATTCATTGAAAGCATCATGCAATTCTTCATAAGAGGGATTAGAGGTAGTACTTACATCGCTCTCTGAATCTGAGTCAACGTTGGCCATTAGACACAATTTTGCTTCTTCATCTTCTGAATTTTCAGAAGATTCTTCATCATTGTCATTCCAAACTATGTAGGATCTTTTAGTTTTTGAAGATGGTTCATCCTTGCCTTTAGCTTTCACAAACTTGTTTCTGTTTTGTAGTTGAAAACATTCAGATTTAATGTGGCCTGATTTTCCACATTCATAGCAGGTTATCACTTTGCTATCATTTGTCTCATTCTTGCTGAAGCTTTTTGTCCTTGAATTGGATGGTTTCTTTGATTGGACTCCTTTCCTCTTCCGGAATTTCTTGAATTTTCTGACCAGCATTCCGATTTCAGGTTCTTCATCAGTTTCACGCTCGGAATCATCAGCACAAGTTTCTGGTTCAGATTTTACTTTATGAGTTTGAGCTTTCAGAGATAGTCCCTTTCTTTTCCGATCAATTTCCTCTGACTCATTCCACCGGTGCAGCTCCATTTCATGTTCTCTGAGCTTGCCAAATAGAGTGGCAATGGTCATGCTTCCAAGATCCTTTGATTCAGCAATTGCAGTGACCTTAGGTTGCCATTCTCTTGTCAAGCATCTCATTACTTTGTTTATTTGTTGCTCATTGTCAATTACTTTTCCTAGAGCATTCCGATAGTTAATGACATGTGTGAACCTTGTCTGCAAGTCATTGATTGACTCATCCTTCTTCATATTGACGAGTTCATATTCATGCATCAGAGTATTAGTTCTAGCCCTCTTGACATCAGTTGTGCCTTCATGTGTTTCTTGGAGTGTATCCCACATTTCTTTTGCAGTTTTGCTATTTGATACCTTGAAAAACTCATCAGCACTTAAAGCAGAAGTTATTATATTTTTGGCTTTTGTTTTATAGCCAACTTTTTTCTTATCATCATCAGACCAATCAGCTCTTGGTTTCTTGATTAATGATCCATCAGTGCCAGCAAGTTTAATATTAATAAGTGATGAATTTAATATCAAAACCAGCTTGTTTAATATTAATTCCATATTTAATAGTAATAGATTCAAATAGTTTATTCAAAATTAAGATTCAAGAACACATGCATTATCAAGATAAGGAGTATAGGGATAGAGAAGTGTGCACCATAGATTTTTATACTGGTTCGACTATCAATTAGATAGTCTACATCCAGTCCTGGAATCACTTACCGATTCCAGCCTTTACTATTATTGATTTGAGAATGTTTACAGACTTTCCAACACTTCACTGCCTATACATCTAACTCAACATCAATCTTCAACAACAACCAATCTATCTTTAAGAACTAATCGCCAAGTTCTAGCTAGATCAGATTGAGGTCTCTTTTAGATGATCACACACCCTAAAAGATGACCACCAATTTCACAATACTGGATTTCCACACACTTTCTCTTACAAAGATAATTCTTTAAAAAAAACTGAAAACAGTTGATTCAATCACAATGATATCTCACACTAAGTATTTGCCAATAATGTTTGTGAGTTATAACAGTTTTTCTCAGAGTGTATATTTCAAAAAGTCAATGAGATTCTTTTTGTTCTTTCTATGTATATCTGTTATCTTTAAAATTGTGATTGATTCAATTTATATAATTTCAGAAAAACTCAGACAAATCGATTTTCCAATCGATTTTATTAATGTGTATTACCAGCTCAATCGATTTCCCAATCGATTTCGCGTTTCTTGTTTTTTCTTTAAATTCTTGAAATAGATGAACTAATCGATTTGCTAATCGATGTTTTTAATGCATATATCAGAAATTTATACTTAGTTCATATCAGAGTCGATTGAGTAATCGATTATGATTGCTTTGTTCAAAATATGAGATCAAACAATCGATTACTCAGTCGATTCATTTACTAACATAATCGATTTGGCAATGGGCTAATTTCTCCCTGTTACTTAGACACTCAATCAAGTCGATTTGCCAATCGACTGATGTCTTCCTGTAACTTAGACATTTAATCAAGTCGATTTGCCAATCGATTGATTTCTCCCTGTAACTCAGATGTTTAATTTCAATTGATGTGTCAATCGATTGTGTAGTATGTTTCTGGTAAATGATGAACTGATTCTTTTATGCAATCGATTACCTAATCGATTTCTTTTACTCATAGAGCACAGGACTGATACAACCTGTTTAAGTAATCGATTAGCCAATCGATTTACTCAGTGAATGTTTTGTTCTGTGAATCAGAAAATCGATTAACCAATTGATTAGTAGAAAATTTGTAACTTAAGAAAAGTATATCAATCGTTTTAATTGGCAAATATTAGATGTGTGAAATCATAATGATGAATCAAACTAATAAACACTATGAACACTAGACATATTTACACATAATCTTCAAGCCTTGTATGATATGATCAATCTTTGCTTGATTGCTTGAGATCCAAGTTTTGTCCAAGTGTAGTGTTTGATTCTTTCCTGAAATGTATCTCAACTCAAACTATTAGATTAATCAGAAATGCATATACATTGTATGTTTGGGAGTTACATCAAAATCACATAGGCATATATCTTACAGTGTTTCGGGTCATATTTTGAACATTAGCAATCATTTGGTTTAAAAATACGAATTCCGTTCCATTTTTGTCGGGTGGTATGAAAATTGCCTGAAAAGTCTAGATGAAATCGGGGATTTTCGTAGCACCCGATTTCGGTCCATTTTTGTCGAGTGGTACGAAAATCGCCTGAAAAGTCCAGATGAAATCGATGACTGAGAGACTCTTATAACATTCTTCTCTAAAATTTATAACTATGTTTCAGGTTCCGTGCCATATTTCGGTCTATTTTTGTCGGGTGGTACAAAAATCGCCCAAAAAGACCATATGAAATCGTGGACGAATATACCCTTATAGCATTCTTCTCCAAAAATTTTAATTGTGTTTCGGGTTGCGCACAAATTTCAAACACACGCCGTCGTCTTGTAAGAAAATACGAATTTCGCTCCATTTTTGTCAGGTTCGACAAAAATCGCCTGAAACGTCTAAATGAAATCGAGGACAAAGAGACCCTTATAGCATTCTTCTCCTAAATTTATAACTCTATTTCGGGTTCTTCGTTAGATTCAAACACTAACCATCGTTTGGTCTGAAACTACGGACTTTGGTCCATTTTTGTTGGGTGGTACGAAAACCGCTCGAAAATTCAAGACGAAATCTAGGACCAGAAGACCCTTATAGCATTGTTCTCCAAAATTTATAACTGTGTTTCGGGTTCCGAGCCAGATTTAAGACACTAGCCCTTGTTTGGTTTGAAAATACTGATTTGGTCCTTTTTTGTCGATGGGTACGACAATCGCCTGAAAAGTCCAGATAAAATCGGGGACCAAATGACACTTATAGAATTCTTCTTCTAAATTTATAAATGTGTTTAGGGTTCCACGTCAGATTTCAAACATTAGCCATCGTCTTGTTCGAAAATACGGATTTCTGTCAATTGTAGTCGGGTGGTACGAAAATCGCTAGAAAAGTCCATATGAAATCAAGGACCGGGAGACCATTATAGAATTCTTCTCCAAAATTTATAACTGTGTTTCGAGTTTGCGCCAAATTTCAAACATTAGCCATCGACTGGTCCGAAAATTCGATTTGTGGTCTATTTTTGTCGGGTGGTACAAAAATCGTCCGAAAAAGACCAGATGAAATCTAGGACCAAGAGATCCTTATAATATTCTTCTCCAAAATTTATAATTGTGTTTTTGGTTCCCCATCAGAATTCAAACACTAGCCATCGTCTTGTTTGAAAATACGAATTTAGGTCGATTTTTGTCAAGTGATACAAAAATTGCTCAAAAAGTCTATATGATATTGAGGACCAGGAGACCCTTATAGCATCCTTCCGCTAAATTTATAATTATGTTTCGAGTTCTGCGTCTTATATTTCAAACACTAACCATCGTTTGGTCCGAAACTACGGACTTTGGGCCATTTTAGTTGGGTGGTACGAAAATTGCCTAAAAAGTCCAGATGAAATCGAGTAACGGGAGACCCTTATAGCACTCTTCTCCAAAATTTATAATTGTGTTTCGGGTTTTGCACCAGATCTCAAACACTAGCCATCGTCTGGTTTGAAAATACTGATTTTTGCCCTTTTTTGTCGAGAGGAACGAAAGTCGCCCAAAAAGTCCTGATGAAATCTAGGACCGAAAGTCCGTTATATCATTCTTTTTCTAAATTTATAATTTTCTTTCTGGTTCCACGTCAGATTTCAAACACTAGCCATCCTCTTGTTCGAAAATACGGATTTCAATCCATTTTAGTTGGGTGGTACGAAAATTGCTCGAAAAGTCCCGATGAAATCGAGGACCGAGAGACCCTTATAACATTCATCTCTAAAATTTATAACTATGTTTCAGGTTCCGCAAAAGATTACAAACACTAGGCGTCATCGAGGGGTACGAAAGTCGCTCAAAAATTCCAAATGAAATCCACGACCGAGAGACCCTTAGAGCATTCTTTTCCAAAATTTATAACTGTATTTTGGGTTCCGTGTCAGATTCCAAACACTAACCATCGTTTTGTTCGAAAATACAGATTTTGGTCCATTTTATTCGAGTGGTACGAACATTGCCCAAAAAGTCAAAATAAAATCGAGGACCAGGAGACCCTTACAACATTCTTCTTCTAAATTTATAACTGTGTTTCAAGTTCCGTGTAGGATTTCAAACACTAGCCATTGTTTTGTTCAAAAATACGAATTTCAGTCCATTTAAGACAGGTGGTACGAAAATCACCCGAAAATACTAGATGAAATCGAGGATCGGGAGACCCTTATATCATTCTTCTCCTAAATATATGAATGTGTTTTGGATTTCGGATGAAATTGACGATCAAGAGACCCTTATAGCATTCTTCTTCTAAATTTATAACAGTATTTTGGGTTCCATGTCAAATTTTAAACACTAGCCATCGTCTAGTCCGAAAATACAGATTTCAATCCATTTTAGTCCAGTGGTATCAAAATCGCCCGAAAAGTCCAAATGAAATCGTGGACCAGGAGACCCTTATATCATTCTTCTCCAAAATTTATAACTGTGTTTCAGGATCTGCGTCAGAATTCAAACATTATCCATTGTCTTGTTCAAAATTACGGATTTCAGTCCATTTTTGTCGGGTGATACGAAAATCGCCCGAAAATTTTAGATGAAATTTGAAGCGGAATCCAAAACACAGTTATAAATTTTAGAGAAGAATGATATAAGGGTCTCTCGGTCCACGATATCATCTGGACTTTTCGGAAATTTTCATACCACTCGACCAAAATGGACCGAAATCCGTATTTTCGAACAAGACGATGGCTAGTGTTTGAAATCTGACGTGGGACTCAGAATGCAGTTGTAAATTTAGGGAAAAATGCCATAAGTCTTCTGGTCCTCGATTTCATCTGGGTATTTTAGGCAATTTTCGTTCCACCGGACCAAAATGGATCGATATACGTTTTTTTGAACAAGATGATGGTTAGTGTTTGAGATCTGACGCGGAACCCGAAACACATTTATAAATTTAGAAGAAGAATGCTATAAGGGTCTCTTGGTCCTCGATTTTATATGGACTTTTCGGACGATTTTCGTACCCCTCGACAAAAATGGATCAATATCTGTATTTTCTGACCATAAGATGGCAAGTGTTTGTAATTTGACGCAGAACCCGAAACACTGTTATATATTTATGAGATGAATGCTATAAGGGTCTCCTGGTCCTCGATTTCATCTAGACTTTTAGGGCGATTTTCGTACCACATAACAAAAATGGTCCAAAATCAATATTTTCGAACAAGATAATGGATAGTGTTTGAAATCAAACGCGGAACCCATAACATAATTATAAATTTAGGAGAAAAATGCTATAAGAGTCTCCTGGGTCCTAGATTTCATATGGACATTTCAGGCGATTTTCGTACCTATCGACTAAAATGGACCGAAATATGTATTTTCGGACCAGACAATGGATTGTGTTTGAAATCTAACGCGGAACTTGAAAAACGGTTATATATTAAGGAGAAGAATGCTATAAGGGTCTCCTGGTCCTCGATTTCATCTAGACTTTTAGGGCGATTTTCGTACCTATCGACTAAAATGGACCGAAATATGTATTTTCGGACCAGACAATGGATTGTGTTTGAAATCTAACGCGGAACTTGAAAAACGGTTATATATTAAGGAGAAGAATGCTATAAGGGTTTCCCGGTCGTCGATTTCATTTGGACTCTTGGATCGATTTTCGTAACACCTGACAAATAAGGACTGATATCTGTATTTTCGGACCACAAAAGGGCTAGTGTTTGAAATTTGACCCGGAACCTGAATTACTGTTATATATTTAGGAGAAGAATGCTATATGGGTCTTCCGGTCCTCGATTTCATCTGGACTTTTTGGACGATTTTCATACAGGTAGAATATAATGGATTGAAATATGTATTTTCGTACCAGACGATGGCTAGTGTTTCAAATTTGACATAAAACCCGAAATACAGTTATAAATTTAGAACAAGAATGCTAGGAGGGTCTCTCGGTCGTCGATTTCTTCTGGACTTTTCGGGTGATTTTCGTGCCCCTCGACAAAAATGGACCAAAATATATATTTTTGGACTAGACGATGGCTAGTGTTTGAAATCTGACCCGGAATCCGAAACACTATTATATATTTTAGAGAAGAATGCTATAAGGGTCTCCCGATCCTCGATTTCATCTTGTATTTTCAGGTGATTTTCGTACCTCTCGACTAAAATGGACCGAAATCCGTATTTTTGAACAAGACGATTGCTACTGTTTGAAATCTGAGGCGGAACACGATACTCAGTTATAAATTTAGAAGAAGAATGCTATAAGGGTCACCTGGTCCTCGATTTCATGTGGTCTTTTCGAGCAATTTTCGTACCAAGCGAAAAAAATCGACCGAAATCCGTATTTTTGAACAAGACGATGGCTAGTATTTTAAATCTGGCGCGAAACCCGAAATAGAGTAAAAATTTTGGAGGAGAATGCTATAAGGGTCTCTCAGTCCTCGATTTCATATGGACTTTTAAAGCGATTTTCGTACCCCTCGACAAAAATGGACTAAAATATGTATTTTCGGACAAGACTTTGGCTAGTGTTTGAAATCTAGCGCATAACTCGAAACACAGTTATAAATTTTGGAGAAGAATGCTATAAGGGTCTCTCGATCCTCGATTTCATTTGGACTTTTCGGGAGATTTTCAAACAATCCAACTAAAATGGACCGAAATGCGTATTTTCCAAAAAGACAATCGCTAGTGTCTGAAATCTGACGCGGAACCCTAAACACGATTATAAATTTTGGAGAATAATGATATAAGGGTCTATCGGTCCTAGATTTCATCTGGACTTTTCAGGTGACTTTCGTACCACCCGCCTAAAATGGACCGAAATCCGTATTTTCGAACAACACGATTATTAGTCTTTCAAATCTGACGCGAAACTCGAAACACAATTATAAATTCGGGTTCTGCGTTAGATTTCAAACACTAGCCATCGTCTGGTCTGAAACTATGAATTACGGTCCACTTTTGTCGGGTGGTACGAAAATCGCCCGAAAAGACCAGATGAAATCGAAGACAAGGAGACCCTTATAGCATTCTTCTCCTAAATTTATAAATGTGTTCCGAATTCCGTTTCGGATTTCAAACACTAGCCATTGTTTTGTTCAAAAATACGAATTTCGGTCCATTTTAGTCGGGTGGTACGAAAATCACCCGAAAATACCAGATGAAATCGAGGTCCGAGAGATACTTATAGCTTACTTCTCCTAAATATATAACAGTGTTACGAATTCCGGGTCAGATTTCAAACACTAGCCATTATCTGGTCCGAAAATATTGATTTTTGTCCCTTTTTGTCGAGGGGTATGAAAATCGCAAGAAACGTCTAGATGAAATAGACGACCGAGAGACCCTTATAACATTCTTCTTCTAAATTTATAACTGTATTTCAGGTTCCATGTTAAATTTCAAACACTAGCCATCGTCTGGTCCGAAAATACGGATTTCAGTCCATTTTAGTCTAGTTGTATGAAAATCGGCCAAAAAGACCAGATGAAATCGAGGACAAGGAGACCGTTATTGCATTCTTCTCCAAAATTTACAAATGTGTTTCAGGTTCTGCGTCAAATTTCGACCACTAGCCCTCGTCTGGTCCAGAAATATTGATTTCGGTCCATTTTTGTTGGGTGGTATGAAAATCTCCTGAAAAGTCTAGATCAAATCGAGAACCGGAGACCCTTATACAATTCTTCTCCAAAATTTATAATTGTCTTTTGGGTTTCGTGTCAAATTTCAAACACTAGCCCTGGTTTGTTCCAAAAATATTGATTTCGGTCCATTTTTGTCCGGTGGTATGAAAATCGAGGACATTGAAACCGTTATAGCATTCTTCTCCAAAATTTATAGCTTTGTTTCGGGTTCCGCAGCAAATTTCAAACACTAGCCCTGGTTTGTTCCAAAAATATTGATTTCGGTCCATTTTTGTCCGGTGGTATGAAAATCGAGGACATTGAAACCGTTATAGCATTCTTCTCCAAAATTTATAGCTTTGTTTCGGGTTCCGCAGCAAATTTCAAACACTAGCCCTGGTTTGTTCCAAAAATATTGATTTCGGTCCATTTTTGTCCGGTGGTATGAAAATCGAGGACATTGAAACCGTTATAGCATTCTTCTCCAAAATTTATAGCTTTGTTTCGGGTTCCGCAGCAAATTTCAAACACTAGCTATCGTATGGTCCGAAAATACAGATTTTGGTCCATTTTCTTCGAGGGGTACGAAAATTTCCCGAAAATTCCAGATAAAATCGAGGTGAAGAAGATTCTTATAGCATTATTCTCCTAAATTTATAACTGAGTTTCGGGTTCTGCGTGAGATTTCAAAGACTAGCCGTCATCAGGTTTGAAATTACGAATTTCGGTCCATATTTGTCGGGTGGTACAAAAATTGCCTAAAAAGTCCAGATGAAATCGAGGACCAGGAGACCCTAGTAGCATTCTTCTCCAAAATTTATAACTGTGTTATGGGTTCCGCGTCAAAATTATAACTGTGTTTAGGAGAAGAATGATATAAGAGTCTCCTGGTCCTCGATTTCATCTGGACATTTCGGGCGATTTTCGTTCCACTAGACAAAATTTGACCGAAATATGTATTTTCGGACCAAACCAGGGCTAGTGTTTGAAATTTGACGCGGAACCCATAGCACAGTTATAAATGTCGGAGAAGAATTCTATAAGGGTCTCTTGGTCCTCGATTTCATCTGTACTTTTTTAGCGTGTTTCGTACCCCTAGACAAAAATTGACCCAAATATGAAGGGGAACCTGAAACATTGTTATATATTAAGGAGAAGAATGCTATAAGGGTTTTCGGTCCTCGATTTCTTTTGTACTTTTGGCTCGATTTTCGTAACACCCGCAAAAATGGACCGAATCCTGTATTTTCGGACCAAAACAGAGCTAGTGTTTGAAATTTGACGCGGAACCTAAAATACTGTTATAAATTTTGGAGAAGAATGCTATAAGGGTTTCCCCGTCCTCGATTTCATCTAGACTTTTTGGGCGATTTTCGTACCGCCTGAAAAAATGGAAAGAAATATGTATTTTCGAACAAGACGATGACTAGTGTTTGAAAACTGACATTGTGAAGATATTATCAGGACTTTTGTATCAAAACCAGTGGTATTAAATGGAATCTGAAACACATTTAAAAATTTAGGAAAAGAATTCTATAAAAATGGAACCCGATTCTCGATTTTATTTGGACGTTTCGTGCGATTTTTATACCACTAGACTAAAATGGAGTGAAATCCGTATTTTCGGACCAGACGATGGCTAGTGTCTGAAATTTGACATGGAACCTGAATTTAGGAGAAGAATGCTATCAAGGTCTCTTGGTCGGCGATTTCATTTGGAATTTTCGGGCGATTTTCGTACCCCTCGAAAAAATGGACCACAATCTATATTTTCAAACTAGACAATGGCTAGTTTTTGAAATCTGACCCAGAATTTGAAACCCTATTATATATTTAGGAGAACAATGCTATAAGGGTCTCCCAGTTCTCGATTCATTTGGTATTTTTGGGTGATTTTCGTACCACTCGACTAAAATGGACCCAAATTTGTATTTTTTATCAAAACAATTGCTAGTATTTGAAATCTCATGCGGAACTCGGAACACATTTATAAATTTAGGAGAAGAATGCTATAAGGGTTTCTCGGTCCTCGATTTCATCTGGACTTTTCTGGCGATTTTCTTACCCCTCGACAAAAAAGGACCGAAATATGTATTTTCAGACCAAACGATGGCAAGTGTTTGAAATCTGGCATGAAACTTAAAAACCATTAATAAATTTTGGAGAAGAGTGCTATAAGGGTCTCCGGGTCCTCCATTTGATATGGGATTTTCGGTCGATTTTCATACCACTCAACAAAAATGGTCCGAAATTTGTATTTTTGAACGAGAGAATTGCTAATGTTTGAAATCTGAGGCGAAGCCCGAAACTCAGTTATAAATTTAGGAGAAGAATGCTATAAAGGTCTCCTGGTCCTCGATTTCATCTGGTCTTTTGGGGCGATTTTCGTACCACCCGACAAAAATGGACCAAAATTCGTATTTTCGTACCAGACGATGGCTAGTGTTTGAAATCTGGCGCGAAACATAGTTATAAATTTTGGAGAAGAATCCTATAAGGGTCTCTCGGTCCTCGATTTAATTTGGACTTTTCAGGAGATTTTCGCACCCCTCGACAAAAATGGACTAAAATCTTTATTTTCGGACCTGGTGTTTGATATCTAGCGCGGAACTCAAAACACAGTTATAAATTTTGGAGAAGAATGCTACAAGGGTATCCTGGTCCTCGATTTCATTTGGACTTTTCGGTCAGTTTTCATACGATATAACTAAAATGAACCGAAATCCGTAATTCGAAAAAGACTATGTTGGTCCTAGATTTCATCTGGACTTTTAGGGCGATTTTCTTACCAACAAACTAAAATGGATCGAAATCCGTATTTTCAAACAAGACGATTGTTAGTGATTGAAATCTGATGCGGAATCTGAAACACAATTATAAATTTAGAAGAAGAATGCTATAAAGGTCTTTTGGTCCTCAATTACATCTGGTCCTCAATTACATCTGGTCCTCAATTACATCTGTATTTTCGGACCAGACGATGGCTAGTGTTTGATATTTGACGCGGAACCCGAAACATTTATATATATTTAGGAGAAGATATTTGTACCCTTTGACAAAAATGGACCAAAATCTGTATTTTCGGACCTGACGATGG
Source organism: Cicer arietinum (assembly GCF_000331145.2). Classification (NCBI taxonomy): domain Eukaryota; kingdom Viridiplantae; phylum Streptophyta; class Magnoliopsida; order Fabales; family Fabaceae; genus Cicer; species Cicer arietinum. The sequence goes on along the minus strand of NC_021164.2, from coordinate 10,509,771 downwards.
CTGATGTTTGAAATTTGACATGGAACCTGAAATACAGTTATTAATTTAGAAGAAGAATGCTATAAGGGACTCTAGGTCATCGGTTTCATTTGGACTTTTCAGGCGATTTTCGTACCCCTCGACAAAAATGGACCAAAATCTATATTTTCGGGCCAAACGATGGCTAGTGTTTGAAATCTGACTCGGAATCCGAAACACTATTATATATTTAGGGTGATTTTCTTACCACCCTGCTAAAATGGACTGAAATTCGTTTTTTTGAACAAAACAATAGCTAGTGTTTGAAATCCGACACGGAACTCGGAACAAAGTTATAAATTTAGAAGAAGAATGCTATAAGGGTCTCTCGGTCCTCGTTTTCATCTGGACTTTTCAGGCGATTTTCTTACCCCTCAACAAAAAAGGATCGAAATCTATATTTTTGGACAGGACGATGGCAAATGTTTGAAATCTGGCTCGGAACGTAAAAATCAGTAATAAATTTTGGAGAAGAATGCTATAAAGGTCTCTCGATCAACGGTTTCATCTTGACTTTTCGGGTGATTTTCGTACCACCCGACAAAAAATTGACCGAAATCCGTATTTTCGAACAGCATGATTCCTAGTGTTTGAAATTTGATGCGGAACCCGAAACATAGTTATAAATTTAGGAGAAGAATGCTATAAGGGTCTCCCTGTCCTCGATTTCATCTAGGCTTTTCGGGCGATTTTTGTACCACCCGACAAAAATGGACCTAAATCCGTATTTTTGAAATCTGAGGCAATACCCGAAACTCAGTTTTAAATTTAGGATAAGAATTTTATAAGGGACTCCTGGTCCTCGATTTCATCTGGTCTTTCCAGTCGATTTTCGTATCACCCGACAAAAATGGACCGAAATTCGTATTTGTGGACCAGACGATGGCTAGTGTTTGAAATTTGGCACGAAATCCGAAATACAATTATAAATTTTGGAGAAGAATGCTATTAGGGTCTCTCGATCCTCGATTTCATCTGTACTTTTAGGGCGATTTTGTATCCCTCGACAAAAATGGACTAAAATCTATATTTTTAGACTAGACTTGGGCAAGTGTTCGAAATCTAGCGCGGAAGTCGAAACACAATTATAAATTTTGGAGAAGAATGCTATAAGGGTCTCTCGGTCCTCGATTTCATTTGGACTTTTCGAGCGATTTTCGTACGATCCAACTAAAATGGACCGAAATTCGTATTTCGAAAAAGACTATGGCTAGTGTTTGAAATCTGACGCGGAACCCGAAACACAGTTATAAATTTAGAAGAAGAATGCTATAAGGGTCACGCTGTCCTAGATTTCATCTGGACTTTTAGGGCGATTTTCGTACCACCTGACTAAAATGAACCGAAATCCGTATTTTCGGAATAAAAGATGGCTAGTGTTTGAAATATGATGCGGAACCCGAAGCACAGTTACAAATTTTGGAGAAGAATGCTATAAGGGTCTCTCGTACACATGACAAAAATAGACCGAAGTTCATATTTTCTATAAGAGTCTCCTTGTCCTCGATTTGATCTAGACATTTCGGGGTATTTTCGTACAAGACGATGGCTAGTGTGTGAAATCTGACGGGGAACCCGAAACATAGTTATAAATTTAGAACAAGAATTCTATAATGGTCTCCCGGTCCTCGATTTCATTTGGAATTTTCAAGCGACTTTCGTACCCATCGACGATAATGGACCAACATCTGTATTTTCAGACTAAACGATGGCTAGTGTTTGAAATCTTGTGCGGAACCCGAAACAATGTTTACTATGCGTTATTATTATCTTCGTTTGTAGTTGTACTAAATAACGAAAATAATAATAACATATAACAAAATTGAGTTGTAAAGTTGTCAAAAAAAGTAATAATTTCATATTTATTTTACAACTCAATTTTGTTATATGTTATTATTATTTTTAAATCCATATTTTTGAACCAAATGATGGCTAGTGTTTGAAATCTAATCCGAAACTCGAAACGCAAAACATAATTTTAAATTTAGGAGAAGAATGCTATAAAGGTCTCACAGTTCTTGATATCATCTGGACTTTTCGGGCGAAAATCGTACCACCCGACAAAAATTGACCAAAATTCTTATTTTTGTACAAGATGATGGCTAGGGTTTGAAATCTGATTGCTAGGGTTTGAAAATCGTACCAAACAACAAAAATGGACCGAAAACTGTATTTTCGGACCAAACAATGGCTAGTGTTTGAAATCTGACACGGATTCTGAAACACAGTCTTAAATGTAGGAGAAGAATTCTATAAGAATCTTCTGAACCTTGACTTCATTTGGACTTCTTGTAGGATTATCGTACCACTCGACAAAAATGGCCAGAAATTTGTAATTTTGGACCAGACCATTGCTAGTGTTTGAAATCTAACGGGGAACCGAAAACACAGTTATTAATTTTGGAGTAGAATTCTAAAAGAGAATTTAGGTCCTCGAGCTCATTTTCATTTCTCGGGCATTTTTGTACTTCACAACAAAAATGGACTGAAATTCGTATCTTTGGTTCAATCGATGCTAGTGTTTGAAATATGATGCCGAGCCCGACACAAAGTTACAAATTTAGGAGAAAAATGCTATAAAGGTCTTCTGGTCCTCAATTTCATTTGGACTTTTCGGTTGATTTTCGTACAACCTGACAAAAAATGGACTAAAATTTGTATTTTCTTACCAAACGATGGCTAGTGTTTGAAATCGAACCCGAAA
>NC_021164.2:10501057-10506197 GCF_000331145.2 Cicer arietinum | reverse complement strand
AAACACTAGCTATCGTCTAGTCCAAAAATACAGATGTTGGTCCATTATCGTCGATGGGTGCAAAAGTCACTCGAAAAGTCCAAATGAAATCGAGGACCGGGAGACCATTATAGAATTCTTATTCTAAATTTATAAATGTGTTTTGGGTTCCACGTTAGATTTGAAACACTAGCCATTGTCTTGTTCGAAAATATGGATTTCGGTTCATTTTAGTCGGGTGGTACGAAAATCGCCCGAAAAGTCTAGATGAAATCGAGGACTGGGAGACCATTATAGTATTCTTCTCCAAAATTTATAACTGTGATTCGAGTTACGCACCAGATTTCAAACATTAGGCATCGTCTTGTCCGAAAATACGATTTTTGGTCTATTGTTGTCGGGTGGTACAAAAATCGCCAAAAAAGACTAGATGAAATCGAAGACTAGGATACCCTTATACCATTCTTCTCCAAAATTTATAATTATGTTTCGGGTTCCGCATCATAATTCAAACACTAGCCATCGGTCGATTTTTGTGGGGTGATACAAAAATCGCCTGAAAAGTCTAGATGAAATTGAGGATCAATAGATCCCTATAACATTCTTCTCCTAAATTTATAAATGCTTTTTGCGTTCCGTGTCTGATATTTCAAACACTAACCATCGTTTGGTTCGAAACTAAGGACTTTGGTCCATTTTTGTTGGGTCGAATGAAAATTGCCCAAAAAGTGTAGATGAAATCGAGTACCGGGAGACCCTTATAGCATTCTCCTCCAAATTTTATAACAGTATTTCGGGTTCTGCGACAGATCTCAAACTCTAGCCATCGTCTAGTTTGAAAATACTGATTTTGGTCCTTCTTTGTCGAGGGGTACGAAAATCGCCCGAAAAGTCCATATGAAATCGAAGACCAAGAGTCCCTTATATCATGTTGGTCCATTTTAGTCAGGTGGTACAAAATCGTCCAAAAAATCCAAATGAAATCGAGGATCTGGAGACCCTTATACCATTCTTCTCCAATATTTATAATATTGTTTCGGGTTCCGCGCCAGGTTTCGAACACTAACCATTGTTTTGGTGATACGAAAATCGCAGGAAAAGTCTTGATGAAATCGAGGACCAAGAGATCCTTATAGCATTCTTCTCCAAAATTTATAACTATTTTTCGGGCTCCGCCCCAGATTTCAAACACTAGCCATCGTCTGGTCCGAAAATACGAATTTCAATTCATTTTTGTTGGGAGGTACGAAAATTGCCCCAAAAGTCCAAATGAAATCGTGGACCAGGACACCCTTACAACATTTTTCTTCTAAATTGATAACTTTCTTTCAAGTTACATGTCAGATTTCAAACACAAGCCATAGTCTTGTTCAAAAATACGAATTCAGGTCCATTTTAGTAAGGTGGTATGAAAATCGCCAGAAAAGTCTAGATGAAATCGAGGACCGGGAAACCCTTATAGCATTTTTCTCCAAAATTTATAAATGTGTTTCGGGTTCCGTGTCAGATTTCAAACACTAGCCATAGTCTTTTTAGGAAATATGGATTTCGATCCATTTTAGTTGGATGCAGATTTCAAACACTATTCATCATCCTATTCGAAAATACGTATATCGGTCCATTTTAGTCGAGGGGTACGAATATCATCCGAAAAGTCCAAATAAAATCGAGGACCAGAAGACTCTTATAGCATTCTTCTTCTAAATTTATAAATGTGTGTCGGGTTCTACGTCAGATTTCAAACACTATTCATCATCCTATTCGAAAATACGTATATCGGTCCATTTTAGTCGAGGGGTACGAATATCATCTGAAAAGTCCAAATGAAATCAAGGACCAGAAGACTCTTATAGCATTCTTCTTCTAAATTTATAATTGTGTTTCGCGTTCCGTGTCAGATTTCAAAAACTAGCCATCGTCTTTTTCGAAAATACGGATTTCTGTCCATTTTAGTTAGGTTATACGAAAATTGCCCGAAAACTCCAAATGAAATCGAGGACCGGGATACCCTTATAACATTCTTCTCCAATATTTATAACTATGTTTCAAGTTCCGCGTCACATTTCTAAGACAAGCCATCGTCTGGTCCGAAAATACAGATTTCGGTCAATTTTGGTAGGGTGGTACGAAAATCGCCCGAAAAGTCCAAATGAAATCGAGGACCAGGAAACCCTTATTGCATTCTTCTCCTAAATATAACAGTATATTTCGAGTTCAAAATCAGATTTAAAAAACTAACCATTGTCTAGTTCGAAAAAATGGATTTCAATCCATTTTTGTCGGGTGGTTCGGAAATCGCCTTAAAAGTCTAGATGAAATCGAGGACCGAGAGACCCTTTTAACATTCTTCTCCTAAATATATAACAGTGTTTCAGGTTCCGCGTCAGATTTCAAACACTAGCCATCGTCTGGATTGAAAATACAGATTTTGGTCCATTTTTGTCAAGGGGTAAGAAACTTGCCCGAAAGGTTCAGATGAAATCGAGGACCGAGAGTCCCTTATAGCATTCTTCTTCTAAATTTATAACTGTGTTTCGGTTTCTACATCAGATTTCAAACACTAGCCATCATCTTGTTTGAAAATACGGATTTCGATCTATTTTAGTCGGGTGGTACAAAAATCACCATAAAAGTCCAAATAAAATCGTGGACCGAGAGACTCTCATAGCATTCTTCTCCTAAATATATAACAGTTATTCGCGTTCCGCATCAGATTTCAAAAACTAGCCATCGACTAGTACAAAAATACAAAATTGGTCTATTTTTGTCGAGTGGTACAAAACTCGCCCGAAAAGCCCAGATAAAATCGAGGACCGAGTGTCCCTTATAGTATTCTTCTTCTAAATTTATAATTGTGTTTCGGTTTCCGCATCAGATTTCAAACAATAGCCATCATCTTGTTTAAAAATACGGATTTCGGTCCATTTTTGTCGGGTATTACGAAAATCACCGAGAAGTCCAGAGAAAATCGAGGACCGAAAGACCCTTATAGCATTCTTCTCCTAAATATATAACATGGTTTCGGGTTCCGCGTCAGATTTCAAACACTAGCCATCGTTTAGTCCAAAAATACAGATTTTGGTCCATTTTTGTCGAGGGATACGAAGCTCGCCCGAAAAGTCCAGATGAAATCGAGGACCCGAAGACTCATATAGCATTTTTAAATGTATATCGGGTTCCGCGTCAGATTTCACACACTAGCCATAGTCTTGTTGGAAATTACAGATTTCGGTCCATTTTAGTCGAGTGGTACGAAAATCGCTTGAAAAGTTCAGATGAAATCTAGGACCGGGAGACCCTTATATCATTCTTCTCTAAAATTTATAACTGGGCTTCGGGCTGCGCGTCAGATTTCAAACACTAGCCAATAGACTTTTTCGAAAATACGGATTTTGGTCCATTTCTGTTGGATCGTATGAAAATCGCCCAAAAAATCAAGATGAAATCGAGGACCGGGAGACCCTTATAGCATTCTTCTCCAAAATTTATAACCATGTTCAGGTTTCACGCCCGATTTCAAACACTTTCCATCGTCTATTCCTAAAATATAGATTTCGATCCTTTTTTGTCGAGGGGTAAGATTATCGCCTGAAAAGTCTAGATGAAATCGAGGATCGAGAGATCCTTATTGCATTCTTCTCCTAAATTTATAACTGTGTTCCGAGTTCTGTGTCGGATATCAAACACTAGCCATTGTTTTGTTCAAAAATACAAATTTCAGTCCATTTTAATCGGGTGGTATGAAAATCCCCCGAAAATACCAGATGAAATTGAGGACCGGGAGACCCTTATAGCATTCTTCTTCAAAATATATAACAATGTTTCAGATTCCGGGTCAGATTTCAAACACTAACCATCGTCTGGTCCGAAAATATAGATTTTGGTCCATTTTTGTCAGGGGTACGAAAAACGCCAGAAAAGTCTAGATGAAATCGACGACCGGGAGACCCTTATAGCATTCTTCTTCAAAATATATAACAATGTTTCAGATTCCGGGTCAGATTTCAAACACTAACCATCGTTTGGTCTAAAAATATAGATTTTGGTCCATTTTTGTCAGGGGTACGAAAAACGCCAGAAAAGTCTAGATGAAATCGACGACCGGGAGACCCTTATAGCATTCTTGTTCTAAATTTGTAACTGTATTTCGGGTTCCATGTCAAATTTCAAACACTTGTCATCGTCTTGTTCGAAAATACGGATTTCAATCCATTTTTTCGCATGGTACGTAAATCGCATCAAATGTCCAGATGAGATCGAGGACCGGGAAACCGTTATAGCATTCTTCTCCTAAATTTATAACAGTATTTTAGGTTCCGCATCAAATTTCAAACACTAGCCATCTTCTGGCTCGAAAATATAGATTTTGGTCAATTTTTGTCGAGGGGTAAGAAACTCGCACGAAAAGTCCAGATGAAATCGAGGACCGAGAGACCCTTATGGCATCCTTCTTCTAAATTTATAAATGTGTTTCGGTTTTCGCTTCAGATTTCAAACACTGGCCATCGTCTTTTTCGAAAATACGGATTTCAGTCCAATTTAGTCGGGTGGTACGAAAATCACCTGAAATATCTAGATGAAATCGAGGACCAGGAGACTCTTATAGCATTCTTCTCCTAAATTTATAACTGTGTTTCAGGTTCCGCGTCAGATTTCAAACACTATCCATCGTCTTGTTCGAAAATTTGGATTTTGGTCCATTTTTGTTGTGTGGTTTGAATATCGCCCTAAATGTCCAGATGAAATCAAGGACCGAGAGACCATATAGGATTCTTCTTCTAAATTTATAAATGTGTTTTGGGTTCCGCATCAGATTTCAAACACTAGCCATGGTCTTGTTCGAAAATACGTATACTGGTCCATTTTAGTCGGATGGCACGAAATTTTCCGGAAATGTCTAGATGAATTCGGGGACCAAAGGACTCTTATAGCATTTTTCCCTAAATTTACAACTATGTTTCGGGTTCCGCGTCTGATTTGAAACACTAGCCGCGTCTGATATCAAACTCTATCCATCGCCTTGTTCAAAAATAGGGATTTCGGTCCTTTTTGTCGGGTGGTACGAATATCTCCCGCGTAGTCTAGATGAAATCGAGGACCAGTAGACTCTTATAAATTTCTTCTCCTAAATATATAACTAAATATTAGTTATTTTTTTTTT
>NC_021164.2:10497278-10500071 GCF_000331145.2 Cicer arietinum | reverse complement strand
AAAAATCACCCGAAAAGTCCAGATGAAATCGAGGACCGAGAGACCCTTTTAACATTCTTCTCCTAAATATATAACAGTGTTTCAGGTTCCGCGTCAGATTTCAAACACTAGCCATCGTCTGGATTGAAAATACAGATTTTGGTCCATTTTTGTCAAGGGGTAAGAAACTTGCCCGAAAGGTTCAGATGAAATCGAGGACCGAGAGTCCCTTATAGCATTCTTCTTCTAAATTTATAACTGTGTTTCGGTTTCTGCATCAGATTTCAAACACTAGCCATCCCGCATCAGATTTCAAACAATAGCCATCATCTTGTTTAAAAATACGGATTTCGGTCCATTTTTGTCGGGTATTACGAAAATCACCGAGAAGTCCAGAGAAAATCGAGGACCGAAAGACCCTTATAGCATTCTTCTCCTAAATATATAACATGGTTTCGGGTTCCGCGTCAGATTTCAAACACTAGCCATCGTTTAGTCCAAAAATACAGATTTTGGTCCATTTTTGTCGAGGGATACGAAGCTCGCCCGAAAAGTCCAAATGAAATCGAGGACGCGAAGACTCATATAGCATTTTTAAATGTATATCGGGTTCCGCGTCAGATTTCACACACTAGCCATAGTCTTGTTGGAAATTACGGATTTCGGTCCATTTTAGTCGGGTGGTACGAAAATCGCTTGAAAAGTTCAAATGAAATCTAGGACCGGGAGACCCTTATAGCATTCTTCTCCAAAATTTATAACCATGTTCAGGTTTCACGCCCGATTTCAAACACTTTCCATCGTCTATTCCTAAAATATATATTTCGGTCCTTTTTTGTCGAGGGGTAAGATTATCGCCTGAAAAGTGTAGATGAAATCGAGGATCGAGAGATTCTTATAGCATTCTTCTCCAAAATTTATAACCATGTTCAGGTTTCACGCCCGATTTCAAACACTTTCCATCGTCTATTCCTAAAATATATATTTCGGTCCTTTTTTGTCGAGGGGTAAGATTATCGCCTGAAAAGTGTAGATGAAATCGAGGATCGAGAGATCCTTATTGCATTCTTCTCCTAAATTTATAACTGTGTTCCGAGTTCTGTGTCGGATATCAAACACTAGCCATTGTTTTGTTCAAAAATACAAATTTCAGTCCATTTTAATCGGGTGGTACGAAAATCCCCTGAAAATACCAGATGAAATTGAGGACCAGGAGACCCTTATAGCATTCTTCTTCTAAATATGTAACAGTGTTTCAGATTCTGGGTCAGATTTCAAACACTAACCATCGTTTGGTCTAAAAATATAGATTTTGGTCCATTTTTGTCAGGGGTACGAAAAACGCCAGAAAAGTCTAGATGAAATCGACGACCGGGAGACCCTTATAGCATTCTTGTTCTAAATTTGTAACTGTATTTCGGGTTCCATGTCAAATTTCAAACACTTGTCATCGTCTTGTTCGAAAATACGGATTTCAATCCATTTTTTCGCATGGTACGTAAATCGCATCAAATGTCCAGATGAGATCGAGGACCGGGAAACCGTTATAGCATTCTTCTCCTAAATTTATAACAGTATTTTAGCTTCCGCATCAAATTTCAAACACTAGCCATCTTCTGGCTCGAAAATATAGATTTTGGACAATTTTTGTCGAGGGGTAAGAAACTCGCCCGAAAAGTCCAGATGAAATCGAGGACCAGAAGACTCTTATAGCATTCTTCTCCTAAATTTATAACTGTATTTCGGGTTCCATGTCAAATTTCAAACACTAGCCATCGTCTTTTTCGAAAATACGGATTTCAGTCCAATTTAGTCGGGTGGTACGAAAATCACCTGAAATGTCTAGATGAAATCGAGGACCAGAAGACTCTTATAGCATTCTTCTCCTAAATTTATAACTGTGTTTCGGGTTCCGCGTCAGATTTCAAACACTATCCATCGTCTTGTTCAAAAATTTGGATTTTGGTCCATTTTTGTTGTGTGGTTTGAATATCGCCCTAAATGTCCGGATGAAATTAAGGACCGAGAGACCATTATAGCATTCTTCTTCTAAATTTATAAATGTGTTTTGGGTTCCGCATCTGATTTCAAACACTAGCCATGGTCTTGTTCGAAAATACGTATACCGGTCCATTTTAGTCGGATGGCACAAACTTTTCTGGAAATGTCTAGATGAATTCGGGGACCAGAGGACTCTTATAGCATTTTTCCCTAAATTTACAACTGTGTTTCGGGTTCCGCGTCTGATTTGAAACACTAGCCATCGTCTTGTTTGAAAATACAGATTTGGGTCCATATTTGTCGAGGGGTACAAAACTCTCCCGAAAAGTTCAGATGAAATCGAGGATTGAGAGTCCTTTATAACATTCTTCTTCGAAATTTATAATTATGTTTCGGTTTCCGCTTCAGATTTAAAACACTAGCCATTATCTTGTTCAAAAGTACGAATTTCGATTCATTTTAACCGAGTGGTACAAAAATCGCGCGAAATGTCCAGATGAAATCGAGGACCAGGAGACTCTTATAGCATTCTTCTCCTAAGTTTATAACTGTTTTTTGGGTTCCGCTTTAGATTTCAAACTCTATCCATCGTCTTGTTCAAAAATAGGGATTTCGGTCCTTTTTGTCGGGTGGTACGAATATCGCCCGCGTAGTCTAGATGAAATCGAGGACCAGGAGACTCTTATAAAATTCTTCTCCTAAATATATAACTAAATATTAGTTATTTTTTTTTTATAAATAATATCTTGGGATAGAATTGATATTGTGTTTGATTTCTTTTATTTTTATATACTTTTTTATGACATTGTGATT
>NC_021164.2:10488446-10496778 GCF_000331145.2 Cicer arietinum | reverse complement strand
TGTTTGAAATCTGGCGCGGAACCTAAAAACCAGTAATAACTTTTGGAGAAGAATGATATCAAGTTCTCCCGGTCCTCGATTTCATCTGGACTTTTTGGGTGATTTTCGTACCTCCCGAAAAAAATGGACCGAAATTTGTATTTTCGAACAAGATGATTTCTAGGGTTTGAAATCTGACGCGGAACCCGAAACTCAGTTATAAATTTACGAGAAGAATGCTATAAGGGTCTCCCGGTCCTCGATTTCAACTGGGCTTTTCTGGCGATTTTCATACTACCCGACAAACATGGTCCGAAATCTGTATTTTCGAACAAGACAATTTCTTGTGTTTGCAATCTAAGGTGAAACCCGAAACTCAGTTATAAATTTAGGAGAAGAATGCTATAAGGGTCTCTTGGTCCTCGATTTCATTTGGACTTTTCGGGCGATATTTGTACCCCTCGACAAAAATAAACTGAAATCTGTAATTTCAGACCAGACGATGGCTAGTGTTTGATATCTGACAGGGAACTCGTAACACTATTATATATTCAGGAGAAGAATGCTCTAACGTTCTCTAGGTCCTCGATTTCATCTGGACTTTTTAGATGATTTTCGTACCACCCGACTAAAATGGACCGAAATCCGTATTTTCGAACAAGACGATGGCTTGTATTTGTATTCTGACGCAGAACTTGATACACAATTATAAATTTAGATGAAGAATGTTATAAGGGTTTCTCGGTCCTCAATTTCATTTGGACTTTTCAGGCAATTTTCGAACCCCTCGACAAAAATGGACCAAAATCTGTATTTTCAGACCAGACGATGGCTAGTGTTTGAAATCTGACCCGAAATGAGAAACTTTGTTATATATTTAGGAGAAGAATGCTTTAAGGCACTATGCGAAAAATATCATTTTATAGCGCTCCTTTTACAGCGCTTACTAAATACAAGCGCTGTTGTAAATATATTTTAAAAATAACGGAGCCTATAACAACGTTTTTTTGACAAGCGCTGTTGTAGTGTCATATAGCGTTTGCACATAATGTTTACAATGCTTTTACAACGCTTGTACACAAGCGCTGTAAAATGAAGCACCCTCACATAATGTTTTACAACGCCTTGAGGACAAGCGCTGTAAAAGACTTGCGCTTTCAAATAATTAAATGACCTATTACAGTGCTTTTTTCACAAGAGCTGTAAAAGACATGCGCTTTCAAATAATTAAATGACATATTAGAGCGCTTTTGTTACAAGCGCTGTAAAAGCCTTGCGCTTTCACATAATTAAAGGACCTATTAGAGCGCTTATTCTACAAGCTACGTTGGGAACCCTAATATCCTCTACGTACTGTGCGGCCATCTACGTTGTCTAAGGTATTTTTTACACATGATCTGTTATGTTTTGAAATTGTCAAAAATTGTCAAAAACTCATACCACATGATCTGTTCTGTTTTGAAATTGTCAAAAATTGTCAAAAACTCATACCACATGATCTGTTCTGTTTTGAAATTGTTAGTTGATATTGGTTTCTTTTTGAAACTTGTTGATATGTTTTGAAAGCTTATTATTTTTGTTACTGCATTTATATAGGTGGTATAATATGGATAGGAAATGGATTTCAGCCAATCGATTGTCAAAAGAGTATGAAATTGGAGTGAAGGAGTTTGTTGAGTTTGCAGTGAAGAATGCAAAAGATCCAAATAGAGTAGTTTGTCCTTGTTTAAAATGTTGTTTTGGAAAACGTGTTAGAGAAGATGAATTAGAAGGACATCTAGTATGTAATGGAATTGATCAAAGCTACACATGTTGGATAAGACATGGTGAGAAAAAAAAAGGAAACATTAATTTTGAGAATAGTTCTACATATGCTTCAACTGATTTCGATACAGATACATATGAGCCGGACCGAGTTGATGAGATTGCAAAAGCAGTTGAAGAAGATCTTCGAGATTGTCCTAAAATGTTTGAAAGTTTGTTGAGTGATGCAGAGAAAGAATTATATAATGGTTGTACTAAATTCACAAGACTGTCAGCGATATTAAAGTTGTACAACTTAAAAGCGAGTAATGGATGGTCTGATAAAAGCTTTACGGAATTATTAACACTCATAAAAGATATGTTGCCAGATGATAATGAACTTCCCAGTCGAACCTACGAGGCTAAACGGATTTTGTGTTCTATTGGAATGAGTTACGAAAGGATTCATGCGTGTCCTAACGATTGCATTTTATTTCGAAACGAATATGAACTACTTAAGGCGTGTCCGAAATGCAATGTCTCTCGATATAAGAAGAAAGAATCTACTCCAGCAAAAGTCGTGTGGTATTTTCCTATAATACCAAGATTTAGGCGCATGTATCGCAGTGAAGAAGATTCAAAACACTTGACATGGCATGCAGATGAAAGAATTAGAGATGGAATGTTTCGACACCCTGCAGATTCCCCACAATGGGCAAAAATTGATCACGAGTATCCTGAATTCGGGATAGAGTCAAGAAATCTAAGACTTGCACTTTCTACTGATGGAATGAATCCACATGGTCTTCAAAGCATCTCACATAGCACGTGGCCTGTGATTTTGGTAATATATAACTTACCTCCATGGTTATGTATGAAGCGTAAGTTTATGATGTTGTCTCTGTTAATTTCTGGACCCAAACAACCGGGGAATGATATCGACGTATACTTGACTCCTCTAATCGAAGATTTAAAAAGTATGTGGGAGACAGGTGTGGAAGTTTATGATGGGTATAGGAAATAGTGTTTCAATTTGAGGGCTATGTTGTTCGGCACAATTAATGATTTTCCAGCATATGGTAATTTATCAGGATATAGCATTAAAGGTCAGTGTGCATGTCCTATATGTGAAGAGAGTACAAATTGGATGCGGTTGAAACATTGTAAGAAGAATGTGTTTCTTGGACATCGTAGATTTTTACCTTATAGTCATCAGTATCGTGGGTGGAGAAATGCATTCAATGGAAAATCAGAGGAAGGTAAAGCTCCTTTAGCACCGACTGGATATCAAATACTTGAAAAAGTACAAGGTTTGACCAATAAATTTGGCAAACCTTTTGCGGGAGAGCTGGTCCAAACTGGGTGGAAGAAAAAGTCAATTTTCTTTGAATTGCCATATTGGAAGTCATTGTATATAAGACATTTCCTCGATGTGATGCATATTGAAAAAATGTATTTGATAGTGTTATTGTTACGTTACTCAATGTTCCAGGAAAGTCTAAAGATGGCATCAATGCAAGATTGGACTTGGTCGATATGGGAATAAGAAATGAATTGTGTTCCGTAAAGAAAGGAAATCGCACATATCTACCTCCAGCTGCTTATACTCTATCTAGAAAGGAAAAAATTGTTTTATGTAAATTTCTACACCAAGTTAAAGTTCCAGAAGGATACTCTTCAAACATTAAAAATTTGGTTTGTATGAAAGACCTCAAGTTAAAAGGTTTGAAGACCCATGATTGTCATATTATAATGGAGCATTTGCTACCAATAGGTATACGTTCCATTTTACCTGAAAAAGTTCGACTAGCCTTAACTAGATTATGTTTCTTCTTCAGGGAAATTTGTAGTAAAGTGATCGACCCTCAGAAATTACCGACATTGCAGAGGGAAATTGTTGTTACTTTGTGTGAACTTGAAATGTATTTCCCACCCTCATTTTTTGATATAATGGTTCACCTTACTGTTCATCTGGTTAAGGAGACACAACTTTGTGGGCCAGCTTATATGAGCTGGATGTATCTGATAGAACGATATATGAAGATATTAAAAGGGTACGTAAAACGTAGAAGTCGACTAGAAGGTTGTATTGTTGAACGGTACATTGTTGAAGAAGCTGCTAAATTTTGTACTGAATATCTGTCCAATGTTGAATCCATATGGCTTCCCATGTCTCATCATTCGGGAAGAATATTAGGAGAAGGGATAATTGGAAGGAGACTAATGACTATATCAAGGATAGAATGGGAGTAGGCACAATTGTATGTTCTGCACAATGATGATGAGGTTCAACTGTATGTTACAATACACATGGATCAGTTATCTCATTTGAACATGAATAGGAATCAAAATTGGATAACCCGAGAGCACAACCGAAGTTTTATAACATGGTTAAAAAATCACATAAATTCAAAGTTTGATATAGACCCCGAATCATTTCACAGAGATTGAGGTGGCTAGCAAATGGTCCGAGTTTACATGTCTTTTCTTACACTGGTTATGTTATTAACAACTACACATTTTATACCAAAGAACAAGATGATCAGACCACTATGCAAAATAGCGGAGTCACTCTCGTAGCTGAAGCGATGCATGTCTCAAGTGCAAAAGACAAAAACCCAATATATGCAAATCTATCATATTTTGGGGTTATCGAGTGCATATGGGAGTTAGACTACACAGTGTTTCGTGTTCCCATATTTGGTTGAAGTGGGTCGATAATAATAATGGCATTCGAATTGATGAGTCAGGGTTATTGCTTGTCGATTTTAATAGGGTGGAATACAAAGACGAGCCTTTTATTTTAGCGTCGCAAGCTTAACAAGTGTTTTATGTCACTGATCCTGCTGATGATAAATGCACTGTTGACCTATCGACCAATAAATTAAGTGATGCTAACAATAATGATGAAGATGTTGGTAATGATCTTTTATTTGCAACATCACAACAACCACATGAAATTGATTCAACTGAGGATAGTTTATATCTTAGAGATGATCATGATGAGGGAATTTGGATTAATCCATCGTTTCGTATTGTAAATAGACAAACAAATGTGAATCCCACCAGGAAAAGAAGAAGGACATCTTAATGTACATGTTTAATTGTTTTATATAAGCCATGTAATTTGAATTGAGTTAATGTAATTTAATTGTTTGAACATGTTTAATTGTTTTATATAAGCAGCCATGTATTTGATTTTCTGCATATATTTAGCTTTATTTGAGTGTCTTATACTAAGTTCATGTAATTGAATATAAACTAGTAATTTACATGAACTAAATTGAATAAATTAGTAATTTACATGAATTGAATTGATCTGAACTAAAAAAGAGCCTTATAAAAATAAAATAAGGAGGCATTTTAGAGCGCTTATTTGAAAAAGCGTTGTAAAAGACTTTTAAAAAAAACATTCATATAACGTAAGAAAACAAGGAGGTCTTTTAAAGCGCTTATTTGTAAAAGAGCCTTTTTAAAAATAAAATAAGGAGGCCTTTTAGAGCACTTATTTGAAAAAGCGTTGTAAAAGGCTTTTAAAACAAACATTCATATAATGTAAGAAAACAAGGAGGTCTTTTACAGCGCTTATTTGAAAAAGCGCTATAAAAGAGCCTTTTTAAAAATAAAATAAGGAGGCCTTTTAGAGCGCTTATTTGAAAAAGTGCTGTAAAAGGCTTTTAAAAAAAACATTCATATAACGTAAGAAAACAAGGAGGTCTTTTACAGCGCTTATGTGAAAAAGCGCTGTAAAAGAGCCTTTTTAAAAATAAAATAAGAGGCCTTTTAGAGCGCTTTTCAACAAGCGCTGTAAAAGGCTTAGGTCTTTTAGAGCACTTTTCCAACAAGCGCTGTAAAAGGCTTCTAAAAAAGTGCTGTAATAGGATTTTATATATAACAGTAAACCGCTTTTGTTTCCTCTTCATTACGTAAACTTCACTATCATCTCCTCTTCATGGTTCTTCTCTTCCTTTGGGAACCCTATCATCTCTTCCATTACGAACCTTATTTCCACCATAATCTCTACCTGTTCGAACAGTATTTCCATCCACGATCATCTCTCCCATTACACACCATATCTTTTCATTGAAATACGTAACCCTCATTACGTATTTCTTCGAACCATATTTCTGCAAATCGTATTTCTGCAAACCCTCATTTCTGCGCATTACGTATTTCTTCGAACCCTCACTATTCAGGTATTGATGTTATTAATTTTTTGTTATCACTCAAATGCATGTTGAGCTTGTTTAAGTTATACTGATACTGATACGTACTTAGAATACTGCATGTTGAGCTTGTTGAAGTTATATTGAACTGCATGTTGAACTTGTTGTAGATAAATGGATACCACCAAAGATTTAGATTGTCAAAATGAGGAAGTTGTCAACACTAATACTTACAAAAATGAAGTCAAACGTGGTGCAACCATAATGCAAAAGGTCATAAAAGCAAGGAGCAGTGGCATTAAATTTGAGGTAAACTATACTCCGTTTGCTGTTTATTTTTTTTATCTTTTATGAAAGCATGTACTTACTATATGAGTTTATTAGGTTGGATGGAATGAGAGTGGTCAACCAATTAACCTCAACAACTCCATGTTTGTAAGTTACATTGGGGCTGTTGTTCGTCAGAATATCCCCATTACCATTGATGATTGGAAAGATAAGGCGTTGAAGGATGCGAAAGATATACTGTGGAATGATATACAAGTAACTTTTTTGATCCACTCTTTTGTCATTTATAATTTTTTCCATTGTAATACTTTACTCTTTACTCAAACTATATCTTTATTTCGCTTGCAGACTGCTTTTGTTCTTGATGAGGTGAGAAAGAATTACGTACTGAGAGTTGTCGGGAAAATACACCGGGGTTTTAGATCTCACCTCTCAAATTTCTATCTAAAAGATAGTGAAGGAAATACAAATGCTGAAGCTCCAAGAATATATAAACATTATATATCAAAAGAAGAATGGAGTGCATTTGTATCAAAACGTTCGAACCCCGCGTTTGTGGTAAGTGATAAATTTATTAGCATTTGTGTTTCATTATTCATATTCATAGTGTATTTTAAATTTTTACACGATTGTTATTTTTTTTATATACAATATAAGTAAGGGAAATCGCGAGAGGGCAAAAAATCCGACGCACCCATACAAAAAATCACGTATGGGATATGCACGTCTAGAGCAAAAACTTGTAAGTAATTAAACATCACTTTTATATAATGAGGGAATTTGTATTATAAACTATAGTTTCTAACTAATATTTTGTTTATGATCTTAACAAATAGCAACAAGACACCCAATCCGATCAACCGTTGGGTCGTCATATCTTGTGGAAGGAAGCTCGTGTAAATAAGGATGGAGTGGTTGATAACGAAAATGTTCAAAAAGTAATAGAACTTTGTGTAAGTATATTATCACTTTAATCTTTTTTAATATTGTATTTTATCACTTTAATATTATCACTTTAATATTTTTTAATATTGTATTTTAAAAATTATATTGAACTTATCTTTTTAATGTATTTTAGGAGAATATCGAACAAAGTTCGGAAAATCAAGAGGACAACAAAGCTAGTTGCAGGGACATTCTTGGTAAAGTGTTTAATGTTCCAGAGTATTCCGGTCGCGTGAGGGGGAAAGGATTTGGCGTAACTCCTAAAAGCTATTTTTCACAAGAGAAGCGCCAAAATCCATCCAGTGAGGGAGTATTAGAGAAGCTCAAACTCCTATCAGAGCAAGTGGCACTCTTGGTGAAGACGAATAAAGACAAGCAACTCCCGGATCAGCTCCAACGTGAAATACAAATGGAGAGTGAAAACGCGAGTTGCAACATTGGTCTCAAAATAATTAATTACTTAAGTAATTACTTATGTATTAGCTATACTTATGTATTAACCATACTTATGTTTTAACCATTGATTTAGGGTGTCACTCCTTGCGTGTTGTACTTACCCACCCCTACTCATGGGAAGGTCGGAAAAGGAACATTGTACAATACTTTGGGAGAAGTATTGCACAACACACGGATCCCTGCGGGCCATGTCAAAGTATCACCAATTGTTGCTTTTAAACAAAATGCACCGTTGCCTATACTGGACAACGATGTAGATATGAAGTTTTTGAGCGAAGCAATTGGTAGTTACATGGCATGGCCCACATATCTTGTTGCCTTTGATAAGGTATATTTAATTAATTGAAATGTATGTTTAATTGATATGTATATTTAATTACTGATTTTTTTCCGCTCCTAACTTTAGTTTCACATTTATATTTAGATTATGCAAAAGCCTAAAGGGAATGATAAAAATATTCCCATAAACGAGTCAATTACATCTCCCGAAATGGTTTGTCACATTTATTCCATAAGGTTTGTCATTTTTTTAGATTCAATAAAATAACATTTAATCTCATTTTTTCATATTCAATCAAATAAACCACCCACATAGCAAAATAAAGCCGGAAAACCTCAAAAATTGGAGGGTTATAAAGCTGGCAAACTTCAAAAGCTGGAGGGTAATAAAGTTGCCAAAGTTGTAGCTAAAAAACTGGATCAGCGAAAATCAGTCGCTGCTGCTCCTAAAATAAGTCAGCCATGCCTTGCTAAAT
>NC_021164.2:10485725-10488373 GCF_000331145.2 Cicer arietinum | reverse complement strand
AAGCTATATTCGGAGATGAGTATGAAGACTTTCTCGAAAAGGAGCACATTTACGAACGTCTCAACCATAAGGAGCTGAGTGCTACTTTCATCAGCTTGTACATAAGGTAAAAAATACTTTTAATTGCATTTATTGGTAATTAATTAAATTTATTGGTAATTACTCTAGTTTGAAATTTTCATTGAAGGTTTTTGTATGAGAAGGTTGTGTGCACGCGCAAATTGTCAAATAGATATTCATTCTTGTCTCCGCATAAGCTTTCGATGTGTAAACTCGATCCAATTAATGTAAAGAATTACATTGTAGATATGTTATTAGGAAATATAGAGAAGGATAAATTGTTCTTTGCACCATATAATTCAGGGTACGTAATTATATATTATTTATTTATATCTTTTTTAATTTATGAGATCTTAATTTATTAGTTGTGTAAACAAAATTGCCAACCAAATTTTTGTTGTTGTAGGGCACATTGGGTGCTATTTGCAATCAATGCGACCTCTGAAGTTATATACTATTTGGATCCCTTGCATGGCAATTACAACAATCACTCCGATATAAAGACTATGTTCGACACATAAGTAATATTCATTTATTTCTTACATATATATAAATAATGTGTTTGTAAACGCTATAATAATCAAATTTATTTATTCGATAGTGCTTTACAAAGTTTTCGAGCTCAAAAAGGTGCTACAGTGTCGAAGCAAAAGTCTAATTGTAATATATATGCCTCTGTGATTTTGATGTAACTCACAAACATACAATGTATATGCATCATATGATTAATCTAATAGTTGAGTTGAGATACATTTCAGGAAAGAATCAAACACTACACTTGGACAAGACTTGGATCTCAAGCAATCAAGCAAAGATTGATTGGATCATACAAAGCTTGAAGATTATATGTAAATGTGTCTAGTGTTAATAGTGTTTATTAGTTAGATTCATCATTATGATTTCACACATCTAATATTTGCCAATTAAAAATGAAATCATAAAATAAGTATTTTAATCAATTAATTGGGAAATCAAATGGGCAATCGATTTTCTGAGTTATAGAACCAAGTTTTAACTAAGTCAATCGATTAGGAAATCGATTACTTAAAGGCTGATATCAGACCTGTGTTTTATGATCAAAGGCAATCGATTGATATATTTTTCTTAAGGAACAAGATATCAGACCTGTGTTCTATGATCAAAGGGAATCAATTGGACAATCGATTGATATACTTTCTCGAGGTACAAGATTCCCACTAATAAATTGGTTAATCGATTGTTTGATTCACAGAACAAAACTTTCACTGAGATAATCGATTGGCAAATCGATTACTTAAAAATGTTTTATCAGACCTGTGTTATTAAACAAAATCGATTGTATAATCGATTGCATAAATGAATCAGTTTATCATTTATCAGAGACATACTACATATTCGATTGGCACATCGATTGTAACTAAGTAACTGAGTTACAGGGAGAAATCAGTCGATTGGCCAATCGATTTGGTTGAAGTAACTAAGTTACATGGAGAAATTATTCGATTGGCAAATCGATTTGGTTGAGTATATGAGTTACAGGGAGACATTAGCCCATTGCCAAATCGATTATGTTAGTAAACATGAATCGACTGAGTAATCGATTATTTGATCTTTCACTTTGAACAAAACAAATATAAATCGATTACTCAATCGACTCTGAGCTGAACTGAGCATCAAAGTTCTGATTTATGCATTAAAAACATCGATTAGCAAATCAATTAGTTCATCTGTTTTCAAGAATTTAAAGAAAAACAAGAAACGCGAAATCAATTGGGAAATCGATTAAGCTGGGAATACACATTAATAAATCGATTGGGAAATTGATTTATCTGAGTTTTTCAGAAAACTATATAAATTGAAATCAATCACAATTTCAAAACAACAGAAGAATACATAGAAAGAACTGAACTTTTCAAATAATATACTTTGAGAGAAATTGTTATAACTCACAAAACTCTATTGGCAAATATTATGTGTGAGATTTGATAGTGATTGAATAAAGAGTTTTTAGTCTTTTTTAAAGAAGTTATCTTTGTAAAAGAAAGTGTGTAGAAATCCAGTATTGTAACTGGTGGTTATCCTTTAGGGTGTGTGATCATCTAAAGGAGACCTCAATTTGATCTTGCTAGAGCTTGGCGAGTAGCTCTTAGGGATAAATTGGTTTTGTAGAAGATTGATGTTGAGTTGGATGCATAGGCTGGGAATTGATGGAAAATCTGTAAACATACTCAATTCATTTCTAATAAATGCTGGAATCGGTAATTGATTCCAGGACTGGACATAGACTATCAAACGGATAGTCGAACCAGTATAAAAATCCAGGGTGCAAACTTTTATATCTCTATATTCTTTATTTTGATAATGCATGTGTTCTTGAATCTTAGTTTTGAATAAATTTTTGAATCTTTTACTGTTAAATTGGAATTAATATTAAACAAGTTGGTTTTGATATTAAGTTCATCACTTAGGAAAAAATTAGATAATCTAGTTAAAAATATCGTATAAATCTTCCTAAGGATAGAGGTCATTAACACCAACAATTGGCATCAAGAGTCTGGTCTTTTAGACTAGTTCTCAAAAAGAAAATGACTTCTATTGAATTCTTGGGT
>NC_021164.2:10485130-10485515 GCF_000331145.2 Cicer arietinum | reverse complement strand
AGTTGGCTATAATGCAAAAGCCAAAAATATAATAACTTCTGCTTTAAGTGCTGATGAGTTTTTCAGGGTGTCAAATTGCAAAACTGCCAAAGAAATGTGGGATACACTCCAAGAAACTCATGAAGGCACAACTGATGTTAAGAGGGCCAGAACTAATAATCTGATGCACGAATATGAACTCTTCAATATGAAGAAGGATGAGTCAATCAATGACTTGCAGACATGGTTCACACATATCATCAACAATCTACATGCTCTAGGAAAAGTAATGAGGTGCTTGACAAGAGAATGGCAACCTAAGGTCACTGCAATTGTTGAATCAAAGAATCTTGGAAGCATGACCATTGCCACCCTATTTGGCAAGCTCAGAGAACATGAAATGGAG
>NC_021164.2:10478346-10483968 GCF_000331145.2 Cicer arietinum | reverse complement strand
ACAACGGTAATCAAGGATGTTCTCTATGTAAAAGGTTTGAAGCACAATCTACTTAGCATTAGTCAGCTTTGTGATAAAGGCTACCAGGTATATTTTACATCACATACTTGTACACTTGAGCACAAGGAAGATGATAGCTTAAAATTGGTAGGTGAAAGGGTAAATAATATATATATGATTGATCTTGACTCTTTGTCTGCTAATAATGTTTGCTGTTTGTTATCTAAATCTGATGAAGATTGGTTGTGCCATAAGAGAATAGCTCACATACATGTAAACCATCTAAACAAACTAGTTAGCAAACAACTAGTGCTAGGTCTTCCAAACAGAAAATATACTAAGGACAAACTGTGTGACTCTTGGGAGAAAAGTAAATTAGTTAAGTGTTCTTTCCCATCAATAGACTTAGTACAAACTGATAGAGTTCTGCAATTGATCCACATGGATTTATTTGGTCCCTCTCAAGTAAAAAGTTTTGGAGGAAATTTTTATGGCTATGTTTTAGTTGATGATTTCTCTAGATATACATGGACTTATTTTCTGTCTCACAAAAGTGATACCTTCTCAATTTTCAAAAAATTTGCAAATCAAGTTCAAAATGAGAAGAATCAGAAAATAGTTTCCATTAAGAGTGATCATGGTGGAGAATTTCAAAATGAATCTTTTGATAATTACTATGATCAAAATGGAATTCACCATATTTACTCAGCCCCAAGAACTCCACAACATAATGAAGTTGTAGAAAGGAATAATAGAGCTCTAGAAGAACTTGCTAGAAAAATTATCAATGACTCTAAGCTTCCCAAATACTTTTGGGCTGATGCAATAAACACTGCTACTCATGTGATGAATAGAGTTCTAATAAGGCCTATCCTTAGAAAAACACCCTATGAACTATACAAAGGTAGAAAACCAAATATTGCCTATTTTAGAGTCTTTGGATGCAAGTGTTTTGTATTGAATAATGGAAAAAAGCATCTAGGGAAATTTGACTCTAAGGCAGATGAGGGAATTTTTCTGGGATATTCCCAATCTAGTAAGGCCTATAGGATCTACAATAAAAGAACCAAAACTATAGAGGAATCTGTTCATGTAAAATTTGATGAAATGTTTACCAAAAACTTGAACAGTACCCCTCTTATAGTTAGTGATTCTCTTGATGAATTTGTAGAATCAGATCCAAAAGAACCAAATGGAACAGTACCTCCAACTGACATTGAGTACATAGAACCTATTAGGGAAGATGACTTACCTAAGGAATGGAGATTCAACAAAAACTATCCTATTGACAACATCATAGGAGAAATTTCTAAAGGGGTTGCTACTAGAAAATCCCTTAGACAGTTCTGCAATTTTACAGCTTTTGTTTCTCAAGTAGAACCTAAAAATATAAAGGAAGCTTTCTTGGACAACGATTGGATAATTGCCATGCAAGAAGAGATTAATCAATTTGAGAGAAACAAAGTATGGATCTTAGTTCCTAAACCAGAAGACAAACATGTTATTGGAACTAGATGGGTGTTTAGGAATAAGATGGATGAGAATGGGGTAATAACTAGGAATAAGGCTAGACTAGTTGCTAAAGGTTACAACCATGAGGAAGGTATTGATTATGATGAGACTTATGCTCCTGTAGCCAGATTAGAAGCAATTAGGATTTTGCTTGCTTATGCTTGTATCATGGATCTTAAATTGTATCAAATGGATGTAAAGAGTGCTTTTCTAAATGGAGATATCCAAGAGGAGGTTTATGTTAGTCAAACTCCAGGATTTGAGGATCCTGCTTTTCCAAACCATGTTTATAAACTAACAAAAGCTCTCTATGGATTCAAACAAGCTCCAAGAGCTTGGTATGAAAAGCTCAGCAATTTCCTCATACAGCAAAAATTTTTAAGAGGAAATGTTGATAAAACACTCTTTATAAAGAAAAAGGGAAAAGACATTCAGCTTGTCTAAATTTATGTTGATGACATAATTTTTGGATCCACAAACAGTAAGCTTTGCAAAGAATTTGAAAATATAATGAAAGGAAGATTTGAAATATCCATGATGGGAGAATTAATAAATTACCATTTCACCGTAACGCATTAAATTCTCCGTAAAGGATTTACCGCACTTAATTTAAATTTATTTACCGACGAGTAATTCTAAATGGTGTCAAAATAACTTTTTCATCCTATAAACTCCAAAATATTATTAACTTTGGCTAAAAAGCCTCCGAGTCAAAATCCAAAATATATAAAATACATAAAGTGTACTTTAAAATTATGGGTCTTACAATTAGGAACCAAACATCTTGGCTTATGGTATCATAAGGGATCAACTTGCACTCTGGTTGGCTATTCTGATTCTGATTTTGCTGGTTGCAAATTAGACAGAAAAAGTACATCTGGTTGCAAATTAGGGAATTCAAATGTATCTGTATCTTGTAAAAAGCAAAATAGTGTGGCACTTTCAACAGCTGAGGCTGAATATGTGGCTGTTGGAAGTTGTTGTGCACAATTTTTATGGATGAAACAACACCTTTCTGACTTTGGTGTTGATCTTGGAACTGTGCCAATAATGTGTGACAAAACTAGTGCCATAAATATCACAAAGAATCCTGTTATGCACTCTAGAAAAAAGCATATAGAGATTAGACATCATTTCATTAGAGATCAATACCAAAATGGTAATATCATGCTTGAATATATTAATACATCTCATCAATTAGTTGATATATTTACCAAAACACTACCCAAGGAAAGTTTCTTCTATATTAGAAAGAAACTTGGTATAATGGATCAAAATGAAATATGATCTCTGTTGAAAATCGATTGAGACATCGATGTTCTCTCTGAATTTATTAATTTACAATAGATACGTCGATTTGCAAGTCGACTAGCCTGTGTCAAAATTAAGAAAATCGAATTAAGAATCAATTTATGCTCCACAGTTTCTCATTTGTCAAAATAAAAAGCACAACAATCGATTTCATAATCGAATTCGTAATATGTGTTAGGAATCAATGCTGAACCAGTATAGATTTGACAAACTATACAATCGATTGAGGATATGGAAAATTGTTTTAGAAAGTCGATTGCATAATCGATTACTTCTCTCAGAAATCCAAAGATTTGAGAAATTTTCCAACCTCAAACACGAGCATCGATTTGGTAATCGATTGTATCAAATTCTAAAACTCTGAGCCAAAATAAGTCGATTTGGAAGTCGATTCAAATCCCTGTATGGTCAATATATTCAAAATAATCGATTTGGAAATCGCTGCTGCTATGAGAAGGTGTCTTGAACTGATACGGAAATCGATTTGGACATCGATTTATCAATTGAAATATCACTTAAGAAATCGATATGGGAATCGATTTGAAATGTGACTGTTGCAAAAAATAACTAGCCGTTGGAGGTAGTTGTAACGGAGACCTTTCATTTCACTCCAATAACGGTAACAACATCGATTGGACAATCGGTTGTTTGTACGCCAATGTGAAATCACATCGATTGAGCAATCGACTCTGAACATTTATATATAAAACCCTAAATCGATTTCTCAAACCATTTTCACAATCATTTCACATTTTTCACTATCTATCTCTCCCAAACTCGAATTCTCTGTGCATCAATCCTTCTCAAATCTTCTCAAATCACTCAAACTTCCAAAATCTCTACAATGGAAAGAGTAAAACACACTAGTGAGAAACCTCAATCATCTTCCTCAAAATCTATTTCCCTAGATTCTTCCTCATCATCTAGTGGAAGAACCCCTTCTCCTCAACCTCCTTCCCCTCTTGCCAAGAGAGTCTCTATACCTACTCATAAGGTATTAGCTAAGGATAAAGGGAAGGCAATTGCAATTGATCAAGGAACGACAAAGAAGAGGAAGATTCCTCAATCTGAAAAACTAATAGGGGATGCCATGAAGGGGCCAACCCAGAAAAAGAAGAAATATATATCTTCCTCCCAGCCAAAGAAGATTCAGCCTCCTAAAGGCAAACCTGTAGAAGACGTTGTTCTTCCACCTGCCTTCTTAAAAAGGAAAATCCATGAGGCAAGAACTCTGGATTTTGCCTATTTTGATTCAAATGGTTTCACATTCCAAAACCATTTAAGATTTCATGGTTTGGTAGTTTTTCTATCCTGCTCTCTAGAAATCTATCCAAGGCTCATTAGATCTTTCTACTCCAACTTCACACTCACAACTTTTGGATTTGAGTCTGAAGTAAAAGGGAAGAAATTCTCCATGATGTTTAGAGAATTTTCAAGGCTGTCAGGACTGCCATTTTATGGAGAAGCTGTGGATGGCAGGACCAATCCTGACTCCACTGATGATGCTTGGGAAACACCAGTGGATAGACACAAAGCAATTCAAGACCTCATGGTTGTAGGATTTGTGGAAGGCATCTCTTTTCCCATTGGTCAAATGAAGATTCAGCACAGATTGCTGATGTATGTGCTAACCAGGATGTTATTACCTAGATCAGGGAATCATGTTGTGATTCGAAGGCTTGATATCACTCTTCTTTGGGGCCTGTACAAGGAACTCAGATGAGTTGGGCCTGGATTGTGCTGGCTAACATGTTAGAGTCAGTACAAGGAAAACAAATGCTACCCTACCCTCAACTTATCACAAAGATTCTAAGACACTTTAAAATCTCAGTTGTCAATGAAGAATCTATAAAAACCACTCTGATTTTTGGGGAATCAACTGTCAACCAAATGCAGTTGAAAATGATAAATGGTATTTGGACAAGGGCACAACCAAATGCTGACCAACCTGAGCAAGCTGAACCCCAATCTGAGGTGTTAGCCAAGTTGCTAGAATTTATGGAGTCTCAAGCTAGACACAATGCCAAGGTGGAAGCCTCCCTTGTGCGACTCCAGACAACCCTCAACTCTATTGTTCAGGATGTTGATGCCATCCAAGAACATTTAGGATGATGAACCCCCTTCCCCCACCACTAATAAGGAGCAGCCCTAGATTAGAGTTTAGGTTTTTTTTGTTTTCCTTATTGTTTTGTAAATTTTTTCAGTATATCTTTTATTCTCTCTTGTGTTTTCTTTTTGAATTTAATGACAAAGGGGGAGAATGAATTTAACTTGTCCTTGCGCTTATGCTTGTGCTTATGCTTACTCAAAGTTAACTTGTGCTTATACTTTCTTATGAATACTGAAATGAATTATGAATGCTAAAAGTCAGGGGGAGTTTAAATAAGGATTATTATAAAAGGTCTAATGTTGAAATGTAAAACTCAAAGTTAAATTGTATGTTTGTCATTTAATAAAAAGGGGGAGATTGTAATATATATGCCTCTGTGATTTTGATGTAACTCACAAACATACAATGTATATGCATCATATGATTAATCTAACAGTTGAGTTGAGATACATTTCAGGAAAGAATCAAACACTACACTTGGACAAGACTTGGATCTCAAGCAATCAAGCAAAGATTGATTGGATCATACAAAGCTTGAAGATTATATGTAAATGTGTCTAGTGTTTATAGTGTTTATTAGTTAGATTCATCATTATGATTTCACACATCTAATATTTGCCAATTAAAAATGAAATCATAAAATAATTATTTTAATCAATTAATTGGGAAATCAACTAGGCAATCGATTT
>NC_021164.2:10476679-10477680 GCF_000331145.2 Cicer arietinum | reverse complement strand
TCAAATAAAGTAATAATTACTTATTTATTAGACAACTCTATTTTATTAAATATTATTATTATCTTTGTTTTGTAGTTGTACTCAATAACGAAGATAATAATGATATATAATAAAATAGAGTTGTCAAATAAATTAATTATTTCATATTATTTGACAACTCAATTTTGTTATATTTTATTATTATCTTAGTTATTAAGTATAACTACAAAACGAAGATAATAATAACATATAATAAAATAGTGTTGTCAAGTAAAGTAAAAATTACATATTTATTAGACAACTCTATTTTATTAAATATTATTATTAATTTCATTTTGTAATTGTACTTAATAACGAAGATAGTAATAACATATAATTAAATAGAGTTGTCAAATAAATTAATTATTACATATTTATTTGACAACTCAATTTTGTTATATGTTATTTGTTGGACTTTAGTCCTCTTAATCCTAATTTTGACATAATTAACAAACATACAATGTTCATACATCATATGATAAATCTAACATTTTAACTGAGCAAGATTTCAGGAACAACAAATCAACCCTACATACTTGAGACAATTGCTTGGAACTCAAGAAATCAACAAAAGTTGAAAATCTATTGAACAAATCGATTAGGAAATCGATTTCGTAAAAGGGTTGTAAGGAAACATACTATTTGTGGTTACACAATCGATTAGGCAATCGACTGGCACAATCAGAAATAAAAATTGTGCAAGTCAGTGGCAACCTGATTTGTAAGCTAATCGATTGGCACATCGACTGTGCAAATCACAAAGTAAAAACTGATTGAAACAAATTGATTGGGAAATCGATTGGGCAAGTCACATGGACAATCCATTTACTAGGCTAATCGATTGACAAATCGATTGCTTCAATAATATTTCAAAAGTAACACGACCTGTGACAAACACAATCGATTGGACAATCTATTGTGAGAATTTCAATCATGTTAAGTTTGGTATCAATCGATTAGGAAATCGATTGAACTAAACAACT
>NC_021164.2:10474876-10476135 GCF_000331145.2 Cicer arietinum | reverse complement strand
TTTAAAAGAATCGATTGGGAAATCGATTAGTTTATGTAGTTTCAAGATTCAAGAAAAACAAGACTTGCGATAATCGATTTTATAATCGATTAAGCCCGTTTTATAACTTTAATGAATCGATTGGTAAATCGATTTATTAGTTGTTTTTCAGAAACTTTATAAACAGTTTTCGATCATTCTCTCAATAACACAAGAACTTTAAACACTTGAATATACTTCAGAACACTGAAGAACTCTTAAGAACATTTTGATAACATTTTGATATTGCTTTTTCAGATCAAGACCAAAAGATTATTCATAATCAAAAGAGAGCTGAAAAAGAATTCTTGAGAGAAAAGACAATGATCTCACAAACACTCAAATGAACAACCAGATTATTATGTGAGATACATTGATTAAGATTGAAGACAAACTCTGTACTTCTTTTATTTCTTTCTGTAAACAAAGTTTTGTAAAAAGAAACAACTGTGAAAAATCCAGTATGAAAACTGGTGGCGATCTTCGTTGATATAAAGATCATCAAGAAGGAGCTGGACTTGATCTTGTGTGAGTCTGTCGAGTGACTGCAAGGATCAAGGGGTTAAGCAATAGGAAATAGATTGAGTTAGATAGATAGGTTTCGAGGAAACTGGACAATCTGTAAACTAGTCTCAATTCTTTCTATTGAAGAAAAAGCTGAAATCCAGTTGGATTGTCAGGACTGGATGTAGGTTGTCTTATTGACAACTGAACCAGGATAAACCTTGGTGCATTCTATCCCTTATCCTTTTACTCTTAATTGTTAATCTTGTATGTCGCATTATAATTCCGCTGTGTGTATGAATCTGAATAAATCTTGCATCGTATGATTGTATGTTCGATCTTAATTGTATGCTAGACGTATTCGATTTTCTATATTGCTTTAATTTGTTAAAGACTGATATATTCTGATTATTTCGAGGTCATAATAATCAACAATTGGCCTCAGAGCCTGACTTTTTTAGAGGTAAAACTCATAAAAGGAACATGGCCTCAGTTGATTTTCTAGGAGAAGGTGCTTCACTTGCAAGGCCCCCAGCCTTCAATGGAACCGCATACATATATTGGAAACATAGGATGTTGATATTTCTGGAAGCCAGTGGTATTGATATTCTAGATGCTGTTGAAAATGGACCCTACATACCTAAAATTGCTGGAACTAATGATTTGATGATCCCCAAACCAAGATCCGAATGGTCCGAGGACGATAAGAAGAAGGTAGGATATAATGCTAAAGCAAA
>NC_021164.2:10459436-10474483 GCF_000331145.2 Cicer arietinum | reverse complement strand
AAATTTCTTGTCAAAAAGTTTAAGAAATTTCTGAAAAAGAAAGACAACAAATTCAGAAAGCCATCCAGTTCTAAGACTAGTGACAACAAGACAATTACCTGTTATGAGTGTGATAAAACAGGTCACATAAAGTCGGAGTGTTACAAGTTGCAGAACAAAAATAGAGCTACAAAAACTAAAGGCAAGGAACCAGTCACCAAAACCAGAAAAGCATATGTTGCATGGAATGACAACGAAGAATCCTCTGCCTCTTCAGATGAAGAAGAAGCAAATTTATGTCTCATGGCAAATACCGACTCAGAATCAGAAAATGAGATTAGTTCACAATCTAATCCATCTTATGATGAACTGCAAGAAGCTTTCAATGAACTGCATGATGAGTATGTGAATTCTATTAAACAGTTGATAAGTACAAAGAAAATTCTGGAGCAAATGAAACATAAATTCGTTTAATGAATATAATAATAACGAATATAATAATCACAATTTCGGTCCATTTTTGTCGGGTGGTATGAATATCGCCCGGAAAGTCCAGATGAAACCGAGGACCAGGAAACCCTTATTGCATTCTTCTCCAAAAGTTATAACTTTGTTTCGGATTCCGCAGCAGATTTCAAACACTAGCTATCTTCTGGTTCGAAAATACAGATTTTGGTCCATTTTTGTTGAGGGGTACGAAAATTTCCCGAAAAGTCCAGATGAAATCAAGGAGAAGAAGATTCTTGTAGCATTCTTCTCCTAAATTTATAACTTGAGTTTCGGGTTCTGCGTCAGATTTTCAAACACTAGCCATCATCTGGTCCGAAAATACGAATTTCGGTCATATTTGTCTGGTGGTACGAAAATTGCCTAAAAAGTCTAGATGAAATCGAGGATCGGGAGACCTTTAAAACATTCTTCTCCAAAATTTATAATTGTGTATCAGGTTCTACAACAAATTTCAAACACTAGCCCCTCGTCTGGTCCGAAAATACGAATTTTGGTCCATTTTTCTTAGGTGGTACGGAAATCGCATGAAAAGTCCAGATGAAACCGAGGACCATAACACTCTTATAGCATTCTTCCCCTAAATTTATAAATGTATATCAGGTTGCGCGTCAGATTTCAAATACTAGCCATCGTCTTGTTGGAAATTACAAATTTCATCCCATTTTTGCCGGGGTGTACGAAAATCACCCGAAAAGTCGAGATGAAATCGAGGATCAGGTGTCCCTCACTACGCGAAAAATAGGATTTTACAGTGCTTATTTTAAGCAATTTACAACGCTTTTTCAAAAAAAAAAAAAGCGATGTAGAATCGAGTGTTGTAAAAAGATACAACAACGCTTTTTAAAAATCAAAAAGCGCTATAAAACATGTAGATATATTGCACGCTTGTTGTGCACATATTACAGCGCTTATTTAAAAAGCGTTGTAAACTGTGGATCCAATATATGCATTATTATGCACCTTTTACAATGCTTATTGAAAAGAGCGCTGTAAAAGGTGGCAATATAATGCATATAATGGGTGCACCTTTTACAGAACTTATCTAAAAAGCTCTGTAAAATGTGCACCCAATATATGCATTATAGTGCACATTTTACATTGCTCATTTGAAAAAGCGTTGTAAAAGGTAACCATTTACAGCGCTTTTTCAAAAAAGCGCTGTAAAAGGTGCAATTTTTTTTATTTAAAAACATTATAAATTAAATTTGTGAAAAGCGTTTTTTGTTTTTGTTTTTTATGGCATTTGTTTAGAAAGCGTTGTCTTTTAATTTTTTTTCCAAAATTATTTTCATCCAAAATCAGTTCACACAACAACAGAATACAATATAATGCATATACTCAGTGCAATATAATGCATATACAGTAATAGAACTATATAACTTAACTACATATACATATTAGATATTTGTACAACAACACATATTCAGATACTGTGCCATATTTATATACATATAACTAACTTATCCTACACAGAACAGAACTAGCTACCATATATTCTGTTCCCTTGCAGCATGTTATTTCCCAGAAAATCAAATAATTTTAATTTCAAGCACATACTGACACCAGTCTTCCTTTAATTCAACTAGATCTTTCTCAGAGTATGCTGGACTGGAATTGTCAAAGTACTGTGCAATATAAAAATTGAACAAAAATAAGTTAGAATCAAATATATATATAATTTATATATGAAATCAAATAATGAAAATATCGTACCGTTTCTGGGATAATAGTTTGATTCCTATCAACAATCTCCTTCATGAACCGCAATACATAGTACCCACAGTCGATGTTGTTAGTTTGACAAGGGCACTATAAAATAAAACATATAAGTCAATAAAATATATTTCAAATGAAAATTTAAAGGCATATATTTCAAACCTTTATTGGAATCCATGTCATGTTATTAGTGTTGGTGTTAATGACCTCTATCCTTAGGAAGATTTATACGATATTTTTAACTAGATTATCTAATTCTTTCCTAAGTGATGAACTTAATATCAAAACCAACTTGTTTAATATTAATTCCAATTTAACAGTAAAAGATTCAAAAATTTATTCAAAACTAAGATTCAAGAACACATGCATTATCAAAATAAAGAGTATAGAGATAGAAAAGTGTGCACCCTGGATTTTTATACTGGTTCGACTATCCGTTTGATAGTCTACGTCCAGTTCTGGAATCAATTACCGATTCCAGCCTTTATTAGAAATGATTTGAGTATGTTTACATATTTTCCAGCAATTCCCAGCCTATGCATCCAACTCAACATCAATCTTCTACAAAACCAATTTATCCCTAAGAGCTACTTGCCAAGCTCTAAAGGATAACCACCAGTTACAATACTGGATTTCTACACACTTTATTTTACAAAGATAACTTCTTTAAAAAAGACTAAAAACTCTTTATTCAATCACTATCAAATCTCACACATAATATTTGCCAATAGAGTTTTGTGAGTTATAACAATTTCTCTCAAAGTGTATTATTTGAAAAGTTCAGTTCTTTCTATGTATTCTGTTGTTGTTTTGAAGAAGAATGCTTTAAAGGTCTCCCGATCCTAAATTTCATCTAGACTTTTTAGGCGATTTTCGTACCACCCGACAAATATGACCGAAATTCGTATTTTCGGACCAGACGATGGCTAGTATTTGAAAATCTGACGCAGAACCCGAAACTCAGTTATAAATTTAGGAGAAGAATGCTACAAAAATTTTCTTCTCCTCGATTACATCTGGACTTTTCGGGAAATTTTCGTACCCCACAACAAAGGTCTCCCAGTCCTCGATTTCATCTGGACTTTTCGAGCGATTTTCATACCACAATGGATTGAAATCTGTATTTTCGGACCAGACGATGGCTAGTGTTTGAAAATTAACATGGAACCCGAAATACAGTAATAAATTTAGAAGAAGAATGCTATAACGGTCTCTCGGTCGTCGATTTAATTTGGACTTTTCAGGCGATTTTCGTACCCCTCGAAAAAAATGGACCAAAATCTATATTTTAGGACCAAACGATGGCTAGTGTTTGAAATCTGACTCAGAATCCAAAACACTGTTATGTATTTAGGAGATGAATTCTATAAGGGTCTCCCGGTCCTCGATTTCATCTGGAATTTTCTGGTGATTTTCGTACCACATGACTGAAATGGACCGAAATTCGTATTTTTGAACAAAACAATGGCTAGTGTTAGAACTCCGACATGGAACTCGGAACACAGTTATAAATTTAGGAGAAGAATGCTATAAGGGTCTCTCGGTCCTCGATTTCATCTAGATTTTTCAGGCGATTTTCTTACCGCTCGACAAAAAAGGACCGAAATCTATATTTACGGACCAAACAATGGCAATTGTTTGAAAGCTGGCGCAGAACCGAAAAACAAGTAATAAATTTTGAAGAAGAATGCTATCAGGGTCTCCCGGTCCTCGATTTCATCTAGACTTTTCGGTTGATTTTCGTACCACCCGACAAAAAATGGACCGAAATCCATATTTTCAAACAAGATAATTGCTAGTTTTTGAAATCTGACGCGGAACCCGAAACTCAGTTATAAATTTAGGAGAAGAATGCTATAAGGGTCTCCCGGGCCTTGATTTCATCTGGGATTTTCGGGCAATTTTCGTACCACCTAACAAAAATAATCTGAAATCCGTATTTTCGAATAAGACAATTGCTAGTGTTTGAAATATGAGGCGGAACCCGAAACTTAGTTATACATTTAGGAGAATAATGATATAAGGGTCTCCTGGTCCTCGATTTCATTGGGTCTTTTCGGTCGATTTCCGTACCCCTCGACAAAAATGGACCGAAATTCGTATTTTAGGACCAGACGATGACTAGTATTTGACATCTGGCGCGAAACCCGAAACACAATTATAAATTTTGGAGAAGAATGCTACAAGGGTTTGCCGGTCATCGATTTCATCTAGACTTTTCGGGCGAAATACGTATTTTCGAAAAAGACTATGGCTAGTGTTTGAAATCTGACGCGGAACCCGAGACACAGTTATAAATTTAGAAGAAGAGTGCTATAAGGGTCTCTCAGTCCTAGATTTCATTTGGTGTTTTCAGGCGATTTCGTACCACCCGACTAAAATAGACCAAAATCCGTATTTTTGAACAAGACAAAGGCTTGTGTTTGTATTCTGACGCGGAAACCGATACACAGTTAGAAATTTAGATGAAGAATGTTATAAGGGTATCTCGGTCATCGATAACAAGGAAAAGGCTTGTGTTTGTATTCTGATGCATGTATTCTGACTTTTCGGGCAATTTTCGTACCCCTCGACAAAAATGAACCAAAATCTGTATTTTCAGAACAAACGATGGCTAGTTTTTGAAATCTGATCCGAAATGAGAAACATTGTTATATATTTAAGAGAAGAATGCTATAAGGGTCACCCGATCCTGGATTTCATCTCGACTTTTCAGGTGATTTTTGTACACCCTGAAAAAAATGGACGGAAATCTGTAATTTCCAACAAGACGATGGCTAGTAATTGAAATCCGAGGCGGAACCCGATATACATTTATAAATTTAAGAGAAGAATGCTATAAGAGTCTTCTTGTCCTCGATTTCATCTGGACTTTTCGGGCGATTTTCGTACCACAAAACAAAAATGGACCGAAATCTATATTTTCGGACCAGACAAAGGCTAGTGTTTGAAATTTGACGTGGAACCCGAAACACATTTATTAATTTTGGAGAAGAATGCTTTAAGGGTCTCCCGGTCCTCGATTTCCTCTGGACTTTTTAGGCAAATTTCGTACCACCCGACATCTATGGACCGAAATTCGTATTTTCGAACCAGATAATGGCTAATGTTTGAAAATCTGACGTAGAACCCGAAACTCAATTATAAATTTAGGAGAAAAATGCTACATGAATCTTCTTCTCCTAGTTTTCATCTGGACTTTTCGGGCAACTTTCGTACCCCTCGATAAAAATGAACCAAAATATGTATTTTTGAACCAAACGATAACTAGTGTTTTAAATCTATTGCGGAACCCGAAACATAGTTATAAATTTTGGATTACAATGCTATAAGGGTTTCCCAGTCCTCGATTTCATCTGGACTTTTCGGGAGATAATCATAACACCCGACAAAAATGGACCGAAATCAGTATTTCCGGAACAGACGAGGGCTAGTGTTTGTAAATATGACGCGGAACCTGAAACTCAGTTATAAATTTTGGAGAAGAATGCTATAACGGTCTCTCGTTCGTCGATTTCATTTGGACTTTTCAGGCGATTTTCGTAACTCGAAAAAAATGGACCAAAATCTATATTTTCGGACCAGACGATGGCTAGTGTTTGAAATCTGACACGGAATCCAAAACATTGTTATATATTTAGGAGAACAATGCTATAAAGGGTCTCCCGGTCCTCGATTTTATCTGGTGTTTTCGGATGATTTTCGTACCACCAGACTGAAATAGACAGAAATTCGTATTATTGAACAAAACAATGGCTAGTGTTTGAAATCTGACACGGAATCCAAAACATTGTTATATATTTAAGAGAAGAATGCTATAAGGGTCTCTCGGTCCTCGATTTCATTTGGACTTTTCAAGCGATTTTCTTACCCCTCGACAAAAAAGGACCGAAATCTATATTTTAAGACCAGACGATGGCAAGTGTTTGAAATCTGGCGCAGACCCTAAAAATTAGTCATAAATTTTGGAGAAGAATGCTTTCAAGGTCTCCTGGTCCTCGGTTGCATCTGGACTTTCTGGTGAAATTCGTACCACCATACCAGAAATGGACCGAACTCTGTATTTTCGAACAAGATGATTGCTAGTGTTTGAAATTTGATGCGGAATCTAAAACTCGGTTATAAATTTAGGAGAAAAATGCTATAAGCGTCTCCCAGTCCTCGATTTCATCAGGGCTTTTCGGGCGATTTTCATACCACCCGACAAAAATGGACCGAAATCCGTATTTTCAATCAAGACGATTGTTAGTGTTTGAAATCTGACGCGGAACCCGAAACACTGTTATTAATTTAGAAGAAGATTGCTATAAGGGTCTGTCTGTCCTCGATTTCATCTGGACTTTTCGGGCGATTTTCGTACTACCCGACTAGAATGGACCGAAATCCGTATTTCTGATAGGGAACCTGAAACACAGTTTTAAATTAAGAAGAAGAATCCTATCAGAGTCTCCAAGTCCTCGATTTCATCTGGACTTTTCGGACGATTTTCTTCCCCCTCGAAAAAATGGACCGAAATATATTATTCGGACTAGATGATGGCTAGTGCTTGAAATCTGATGCCGAATCCGAAACACTGTTATAAATTTAGGAAAAGAATGTTGTAAGGGTCTCCCAGTCGTCGATTTCATTTGGACTTTTCGGGGAATGTTCGTACAACCAGACAAAAATGGACTGAAATCCGTTTTATGGACCAGACGATGGCTAGTGTTTAAAATTGTGCGCGGGGCCCGAAAATTAGTTATAAATTTTTGAGAAGAATGCTATGAGGGTCTCCTCGTCCTCGATTTCATCTCGACTTTTCGGGCGATTTTCGTACCACCAGACCAAAATGGACCAAAATCCGTATATTCGAACAAGCTGATGGCTAGTGCTTGAATTCTGATGCAGAAACCGAAACACAGTTTTAAATTTTGGAGAAGAATGCTATTAGGGTCTCCGGGTCCTCATTTTGATCTGGGCATTTCAGGCGATTTTCGTACCACCAGACCAAAATGGACCAAAATCCGTATATTCGAACAAGCTGATGGCTAGTGCTTGAATTCTGATGCAGAAACCGAAACACAGTTTTAAATTTTGGAGAAGAATGCTATAAGGGTCTCTCGGTCCTCGATTTCATTTGGACTTTTCGGTCGATTTTTGTACCCATCGACAAAAATATGCCAAAATCTGTATTTTTGAAACAGACGATGGCTAGCGTTTGAATATTGACGCGGAACCCAAAACACAATTATAAATTTTGGAGAAGAATGATATAAGGGTCTCCTAGTCCTCGATTTTATCTGGACTTTTCGGTCGATTTTCCTACCACCCGACTAAAATTGATCGAAATTCGTATTTTCGATCAAAACAATGGTTAATGTTTGAAATCTGGCACGGAACCCGAAACACAGTTATAAATTATGGAGAAGAATGCTATAAGGGTCTCCCGGTCCTCGATTTCATTAGGACTTTTCGAGCGACTTTCAGATCCATCGATGATATATGACCAACATCTGTATTTTCAGACTAGACGATGGCTAGTGTTTGAAATTTGGCACGGAACCCAAAACAAAGTTATAAATTCTGTGAAAGAATGCTATAATGGTCTCCCGGCCCTCGATTTCATTTGGACTTTTCGAGCGACTTTCGTACCCCTCGACAAAACTTGACCAACATTTGTATTTTTGGACCACACGATGGCTAGTGTTTGAAATTTGGTGCGGAACCTGAAACATAGTTATAAATTTTAGAGAATAATGCTATAAGAGTCTCTCAGTCCTCGATTTCATATGGACTTTTCAGGCGATTTTCGTACCACCTGACAAAAACGATTCGTATTTTCGAACCACACTATGGCTTGTGTTTGAAATCTGACGTGGAACCTGAAACACAGTTATAAATTCAGAAGAAGCATACTGTATGGGTCTCCCGGTCGTCGATTTCATTTGGACTTTTTGGGCAATTTTCGTGCCACCCAACATAAATGAACCAAAATTCGTATTTTCGGACTAGACGATGGCTTAATGTTTAATATATGGCGCGGAGCCCAAAAAACAGTTATAAATTTTGGAGAAGAATGCTATAAGGGTCTCTTGGTCCTCGATTTCATCTGGACTTTTCCGACGATTTTCGTACCACCTGAAACACAACTATAAATTTTTGAGAAGAATGCTATAAAGGTCTCCCGGTCCCCGATTTCATATGGAATTATTGGACGATTTTCGTACCACTCGACAAAAATGGACTAAAATCTGTATTTTCGAACAAAACGATTGTTTGGGTTTGGAATCTGACACGGAACCTGAAACACAGTTATAAGTTTTGGAGAAGAATGCTATAAGGGTCTCTCGTAAACATGAAGAAAAAAAATGGACAGAAATTAGTATTTTCGAACAAGCAATGGATAGTGTTTGAAATCTGAGGCGGAACCCGAATGACATTTACAAATTTAGCAGAAGAATGCTGTAAGAGTCTCCTGGTCCTCGATTTCATCTAGACTGTTCGGGGTATTTTTCTACAAGACGATGGCTAGTGTTTGAAATTTAGCGCGGAACCCGAAACAAAGTTATAAATTATGGGGAAGAATGCTATAACGGTCTCGCGGTGCTCGATTTCATTTGGACTTTTCGGACGATTTTCGTACCCCTCAAAAAAAATGGACCAACATCTATATTTTCGGACCAGACGATGGCTAGTGTTTGAAATCTGGCGCAGAACCTAAGTCATAGTTATATATTTTAGAGAAGAATGCTATAAGAGTCTCTCAGTCATTGAGTACAATTACAAAACGAAGATAATAATAATATTTAATAAAATAAAGTTGTCTAATAAATAAGTAATTATTACTTTATTTGAAAACTTTATTTTATTATATGTTATTATTATCTTCGTTTTATTGTTTTACTACATAACGAAGATAATAATAACATATAATAAAATTGAGTTTATCAAATAAATATGTACTTATTACTTTATTTGACAACTCTATTTTATTTTATGTTATTATTATTATTTTCATTATATAGTTGTACTTCATAACGAAGACAATACTAACATATAATTAAATAGAGTTGTTAAATAAAGTAACAATTACATATTTATTTGACAACTCTATTTGATTATATGTTATTACTAACTTCGTTATACAATCATACTTTAAAAGGAAGATAATAATAACATATGACAAAATAGAATTATCAAATAAATTAATAGTTATATATTTATTTGACAACTCTATTTTATTATATGTTATTATTATCTTCGTTTTATAATTTTACTTCATAACGAAGATAATAATAACATATAACAAAATTGAGTTGTAAAATAAATAAGTAATTATTATTTTATTAAACAACTCTATTTTATTATATGTTATTATTATCTTCGTTTTGTATATAATTTACAACTCGATTTTCTTATATGTTATTATTATTTTCGTTATTTAGTACAATTACAAAACAAAAATAATTAAAACATATAAGAAAATTGAGTTTTCAAATAAAAATGTAATTATTACTTTATTTGACAACTCTATTTTGTTATATGTTATTATTTACTTCGTTATAATTTATTTGTTTAACAATTCTTTTTCATACGAAAATCTCCCGAAAAGTCCAAATGAAATCGAGGACCGAGAGTCCCTTATATCATTCTGCTTCTAAATTTATAATTTTCTTTCGGGTTCCGCATCAGATTTCAAACACTAGCCATCGTCAAGTTTGAGAATACATATTTCAGTCCATTTTAGTCAGGTGGTACGAAAATCGCTCGAAAAGTCCCGAAGAAATCGAGGACCTAGAAATCCTTATAGCATTATTCTCTAAAATTATAACTATGTTTCAGGTTCCGCGCCAGATTTCAAACACTAGACATCGTCTGGCCCGAAAATACGGATGTTGGTCCATTTTTGACGAGGGGTACAAAAATCGTCTGAAAAGTCCAAAGGAAATCGAGGACCGCGAGACCATAATAGCATTCTTCTCAAAATTTATAACGTTGTTTCGGGTTATGCGGCATATTCCAAACAAAAGCCATTCTCTTGTACGAAAATACCCT
Organism: Cicer arietinum; assembly: GCF_000331145.2. Taxonomy (NCBI): domain Eukaryota; kingdom Viridiplantae; phylum Streptophyta; class Magnoliopsida; order Fabales; family Fabaceae; genus Cicer; species Cicer arietinum. The sequence goes on along the minus strand of NC_021164.2, from coordinate 10,464,244 downwards.
TATATCATTCTTCTTCTAAATTTATAATTTTCTTTCGGGTTCCGCATCAGATTTCAAACACTAGCCATCGTCAAGTTTGAGAATACATATTTCAGTCCATTTTAGTCAGGTGGTACGAAAATCGCTCGAAAAGTCCCGAAGAAATCGAGGACCTAGAAATCCTTATAGCATTCTTCTCTAAAATTATAACTATGTTTCAGGTTCCGCGCCAGATTTCAAACACTAGACATCGTCTGGTCCGAAAATACAGATGTTGGTCCATTTTTGACGAGGGGTACAAAAATCGTCTGAAAAGTCCAAAGGAAATCGAGGACCGCGAGACCATAATAGCATTCTTGTCAAAATTTATAACGTTGTTTCGGGTTATGCGGCATATTTCAAACACTAGCCATTCTCTTGTACGAAAATACCCCGAAAAGTCTAGATGAAATCGAGGACCAGGAGACTCTTATAGCATTCTTCTCCTAAATTTATAAATGTGATTCGGGTTCCGCATCAGATTTCAAACATTATCCATTGCTTGTTCGAATATACGAATTTCGGTCCATTTTTTTTTCATGTTTGTGAGAGACCCTTATAGCATTCTTCTCCAAAATTTATAACTGCGTTTCGAGTTCCGTTTCAGATTCCAAACACAAACCATCGTTTTGTTCGAAAATACAGATTTTGGTCCATTTTAGTCGAGTGGTACGAAAATTGTCCAAAAAATCCAGATGAAATCGAGGACCAAGAGACTCTTATAGCATTCTTCTCAAAAATTTATAATTGTGTTTCGGGTTTTGCGCTAGGTTTCAAACTCTAACCATCGTTTTGTTTGAAGATACGAATTTCGGTCGACTTTAGTCGGGTGGAACGAAATTCGCCAGAACAGTCCAGATGAAATCAAGGACCAGGAGTCCCTTATAGCATTCTTCTCAAAAATTTATAACTGTTTTTCGGGCTCCACGCCAGATTTTAAACACGAGCCATCATTTGGTCCGAAAATACGAACTTCGGTTCATTTTCGTCGGGTGGTCAAAAATGGCCCAAAAAGTCCAAATGAAATCGAGGATCCGAAGACCCTTACAACATTCTTCTTCTAAATTTATAATTGTGTTTCAGGTTCGGCGTCAGATTTCAAACACTAGCCATAGTCTTGTTCGAAAATATATTGCAATCTCAATAAGCTTGAATTAAGTATAATTACTTGATTTAATTCTAAAAACCTACTAGTACTTATATGGTTTTCATTCAAAAGTCGTTTCAAAATAAATAAGTAAAATACAAATTACAACCCTTATTCCCAAACTTGAACTTCAAGACTTATTAACCTGTAACAACTGCGATTTCGCAAATGCAGGGCCAAGCCAGTCAAACACAAACAACGAAGGAGGTGAGTTTCAAAATCACGTTAATAGTAAAATATAAGTAAGAAGAACATGCAACAATCATAATAGACCGTATCATAATCACATTATGATATATCAAAATATTTAAGTAAATAGTATCATATTATAACATCAAATTCACTCAAGTAAGATAATCATCTCATTATAATATGCATCAAATCATCTAAGAGTAATTATTATTACTTTTGAAACACATCAATCACCACAAAACAATCACAAGTAAATGCAATGCTATGCATGAGCTTAGACTCTACTTCACAATGTGGTACCATTCTAACTCTGAAGTACTTGGTTAGGAGGCTTGATACTATGCCACCATCCTGGTGGACGGACAATTCAAATTGGCCATGTCCTCATAGATCCCTCAACTCAACCCGAGACACATATACATGACAGTCGAGGTAAACGTGTGTTGCGTGGTAGCTCCCGACATTTGGAGTGCTACCTCCAAGTCACCTAGGAATTCCCCACCCGAATACCTCCAAGGTCTAACAATCTTGCCTTAAGGCTCGACAGCAGACCGCCACGATCAGGCTCATCCCTACCTATATGATGACAAAATAATCTCAACTTCACAAATTCACAATATTTATTTTCTCCCCTCGTTGGTATATGATACTCCATTAAAACCGTCATCTCAAACACAAATTGAAATCACCATTATTTCATCAACTATGGGGTTAATTCAATATTCTCATCACGGTTTAGAACATCAGTATCATCATCATCATATAAACTGATCACAAATTTATAGCATCACTATCATCAATCAAACATTATCACAAATTTATAACGTTGCAATTATTAATTGTACATCATCATTATTCGACACCCAATATCACAATAATATCACAATAATTCGACACAATATTACATAAACTCATCTAATCATACATATATAAATTTAATTTGACACCCAATATCACAATAATATCAATATCACACATTCAAATAAATTAAATCAATGAACACCCTACAAATATTTCTATTATATATTTTAATCTCACAATTTCCATAATTTCACATTAATTAATTTATCCCTCAAAGGGCTATTGCCATACGTAGCGAGCCTCAGATGAATCGTTGGGAAATACGGTTTTCCCGTTCATCTCACAATATATTACACTCATGAATTCAAACGTTCTCTCACCCCTTACCTTATTTCGACGCTTTCACACACGAATTGGATTCCACGAGCAAACAACCTTTTTTCATTGACTCTTTGTCCATCAATCGATCTAACTCGATAGTTTATGGGTAAACGTTAAAAATAAAACATGAGAAAATACTCTAAAAACTAAATTCGAAATTCAGTCAAGGAAAATTACCATAAATCAGAAATCCAATCAGTGGATAATATAGCCACTTTTCACACGTAGTTTTGGCCTTGGTTTCACTCAAATCGGACTTACGGTGAAGGAGAACGATGAAAAATAACGAATTCTACAAACGGAGAAGTCGGGTAGTTTAGAGAGAAATTTGGGTTGTTAAAATTCTAGAAAATTATGTTTAATGGACTAGTTAAATGAATGAAATAACATACTAATATTTGGGCGAAAATGGAGAAAGTTTTTTGGACAGTTATCGATCACCGGTGTCAAACGATAGGTTGTTGTTGTGTTTCTACTTTGGTTTCAAAGGTGCCCTTCCAATTCCCATTTTTTTTTTGTTGTTTTATTTTATTAACAATTAGGGTTCACACATGGTTAAAACTCATTGGTCCCTTTATTTATTTTTAAATAAAACCAATAATTAACAAAACTAATGTTTTAACATTTTTTTTAACATAATTTAATTACTAAATATTGCTAATATTTTATAAAATATAGTAATAAATCATTTAAAATATATTAATAATCACGACCTTCATATTCAAAATAATCACCCTAATGATACTTTTTTTTTAATACTCACATTAAAATACTATCATCATTAGAGAATATTCAAAATTATAAAATAAATAAATATAAAATCAACACTTTATATTAAATACTAAATCATACTAAATATATATATAATCACAATATCATAATAAGTATATAAAAATAAAGAAAATCAAACACAATATTACCACTATCTAAAGATAATTATTTATAATGTAAATAATTAAAATAAAATATATTTAGAATTAAATAAATATAATTAAGTACACATTTAATATTAGTCAAACGCATAAAAGAATGATATTAATTGGGTGTGCGTATATACACATAAAATCGTATAAAATCTTTTTCTTTAAAATATATATTACACTAAATACTATTATTTTTTAAAAATTATATCAAATAATAAAATATAATATTTATTATTTATATCGCTCATGTAATCTAGTATATATAAAACTAGCACATCAAAAAAATCACCTATCTAACGGAAATTAATCACAAAGTTTATTAACATATATTTTTTAATAATTTTATCATCAAATTTATTATTTAAAATCCTATTTAATTAATAGAATAGTTTATCATAAAATTTAGGGTGTTACATCAAATACTAGCCATTGTCTTGTCCGAAAATACGGATTTCGGTCCATTTTTGTCGGGTGGTACAAAAATCCCCCGAAATGTCCAGATGAAATCGAGGATCGGGAGACTCTTACAACATTCTTCTCCTAAATTTATAATAGTGTTTTGGATTTCACATCAGATTTCAAACACTAGCCATCATCTATCCTAATAATAGATTTCGGTCCATATTTTTCGAGGCGTAAGAAAATCGGCCGAAAATTCCAGATCTAAACTGTGTTTCGGGTTCTGCGTCAAATTTCAAAAGCTAGTCATCGTCTTGTTCAAAAAAACAGATTTCGGTCCATTTTAAAATTTATAATAGTGTTTTGGATTTCACATCAGATTTCAAACACTAGCCATCATCTATCCTAATAATAGATTTCGGTCCATATTTTTCGAGGCGTAAGAAAATCGGCCGAAAGTTCCAGATCTAAACTGTTTTTCGGGCTCAGCCCCCGATTTCAAAAACTAACCATCGTCTTGTTCAAAACTACATATTTCGGTTCATTTTAGTCGGGTAGTACGAAAATCGACCGAAAAGCCCAGATGAAATCGAGGACCGAGAGACCCTTATAGCATTCTTCTCCTAAATTTATAATTGTATATGAGTTCCGTGTCGGATTTCAAACACTAGCCATTGTTTTGTTCAAAGATACAAATTTTGGTCCATTTTAGTTGGGTGGTACGAAAATCAATCGAAAATACTACATGAAATCGAGTACCTGGAGACCCTTATAGCATTCTTCTCTTAAATATATAACAGTGTTTCGGATTCCGGGTCAGATTTCAAACACTAGCCATTGTCTGGTCTGAAAATATAGATTTTGGTCCATTTTTGGTGAGGGGTACGAAAATCACCCGAAAAGTCTAGATTAAATCGACGACCAAGAGACCCTTATAGCATTCTTCT
>NC_021164.2:10451014-10459178 GCF_000331145.2 Cicer arietinum | reverse complement strand
TTTCAATCCATTTTAGACTAGTGGTATGAAAATCATCCGAAAAGTCCACATGAAATCGAGGACCGGGAGACCCTTATAGAATTCTTCGGCTAAATTGATAAATGTGTTTTAGATTCCATATAATACCACTAGTTTTGATACAAAAGTCCGGATAAAAGCTTCACAACGTCAGATTTCAAACATTAGCCATTGTCTTGTTCGAAAATACATATTTCTTTCCATTTTTGTCGGGTTGTACGAAAGTCGCCCAAAAAGCCCAGATGAAATCGAGGACCGGGAAAACCTTATAGCATTCTTCTCCTAAATTTATAACAATATTTTAGGTTTCGCGTCAAATTTCATACACTAGCCCTCTTCTGGTCCGAAAATACAAATTTCGGTCCGTTTTTGTCGGGTGTTACGAAAATCGATCCAAAAGTCCAAATGAAATCGATGATCGGGAAACCCTTATAGCATTCTTCTCCTAAATTTATAACAATATTTTAGGTTTCGCGTCAAATTTCATACACTAGCCCTCTTCTGGTCCGAAAATACAAATTTCGGTCCGTTTTTGTCGGGTGTTACGAAAATCGATCCAAAAGTCCAAATGAAATCGATGATCGGGAAACCCTTATAGCATTCTTCTCCTAAATTTATAACAATATTTTAGGTTTCGCGTCAAATTTCATACACTAGCCCTCTTCTGGTCCGAAAATACAAATTTCGGTCCGTTTTTGTCGGGTGTTACGAAAATCGATCCAAAAGTCCAAATGAAATCGATGATCGGGAAACCCTTATAGCATTCTTCTCCTTAATAGATAATTGTGTTTCGGGTTCCGCATCAGATTTCAAACACTACCTATCGTCTGGTCCGAAAATACAGATTTTGATCCATTTTTGTAGAGGGATACAAAAATTGCCCGTAATGTCCAGATGAAATCGAGGACCTAGAGACCCTTATAGCATTCATCTCCTAAATATATAAATGTGTTTCGGGTTCCGCGTCAGATTTCAAACACTAGCCACGTCTTGTTTGAAAATACGCATTTCGGTACATTTTTGTCGTGTAGTACAAAAATCCCCGAAAAGTCCAAATGAAATCGAAGATCGAGAGACCCTCATATCATTCTTCTCCTAAATATATAACAGTTATTCGGGTTCCGCATCAGATTTCTAACACTAGCCCTCGTCTGGTCCTAAAATACATATTTTGGTCAATTTTTTTCGAGGGGTACGAAACTCGCTCAAAAAGTCCAGATTAGACAACGTCTTGTTCGAAAATACGTATATCGGTCCATGTTAGTCTGGTGGCACAAAAATTGCCTGAAATGTCCAGATGAAATTGAGGACCAGAAAACTCTTATATCATTTTTCTCATAAATTTACAATTGCGTTCCGAGTTTCGCGGGAGATTTCAAACACTAGCCATCGTCTTGTTCGAAAATACGAATTTTGGTCCATTTTAGTCAGGTGGTAGGAAAATTGCCCGAAAAATTCAGATAAAATCGAGGACCGGGAGACCCTTATATCATTCTTCTCCAAAATTTATAACTGTGTTAAGGGTTTTGCGTTAAATTTCGAACACTAGCCCTCGTTTGGTCCGAAAATACAGATTTCGGTACTTTTTTGTCGGGTAGTACAAAAATAGCCTGAAAAATCCAAATGAAATCGAGGACCGAGAGACCCTCACAACATTCTTCTCCTAAATATATAACAGTGTTTCGCGTTATGCGTCAGATTTCAAACACTAGACATTGTCTTGTTTGAAAATACAGATTTCGGTCAATTTTTGTCATGTGGAACGAAAATCTCATGAAAAGTCCAGATGAAATCGAGGACCGAGCGACCCTTATATCATTCTTCTCCTTAATACATAACAGTGTTTGGGTTCCACGTCAGATTTCAAACACTAGCCATCGTCTGGTTTGAAAATACAGATTTTGGTCCATTTATGTCGAGGGGTACGAAACTCGCTCGAAACGTGCAGATGAAATCATGGACCGAGGGTCTGTTATAACATTCTTCTTCTAAATTTATAGCTGTGTTTCGGTTTTCGCTTCAGATTTCAAAAACTAGCCATCATCTTGTTCGAAAATATGATTTTCGATCCATTTTAGTCGGGTTGTACAAAAATCACCTGAAATGTCTTGATGAAATCGAGGATTGGGAAACCCTTATTGCATTCTCCTCCTAAATGTATAACAGTATGTCGGGTTCCGCGTCAGATTGAAAAAACTGACCATCGTCTGGTTCGAAAAAATGGATTTTGGCCAATTTTTGTGGGGTGGTACGAAAATCGCCAGAAAAGTCCAAATGATATCGAGGACCGAGAGACCCTTTTAACATTCTTCTCCTGAATATATAACAGTGTTTCAGATTCTGCGTCAGATTTCAAACACTAGCCATCGTCTAGTTTAAAATACGGATTTCAGTTCATTTTTGTCGTGTAGTACGAAAGTCCAAATGAAATCGAGGACCGAGAGACACTCACAGCATTCTTTTCCTAAATATATAACAGTGTTTCGAGTTCCGCATGAGATTTCAAACGCTAGCCATCGTCTAGTCCAAAAATACAGATTTTGGTCCCTTTTTTCGGGTTCCGCGTTAGAATTCAAACACTAGCCATCGTCTATTCCGAAAATTAAGATTTTGGTCCATTTTTGTCGAGGTGTACGAAAATTGCCGGAAAAATCACGATGAAATCGAACAAGATGATGGCTAGTGTTTAAAACATGACTCGGATCCCGAAACACAATTATAAATTTAGAAGAAGAATGCTACAAGGGTCTTTCAGTCCTTGATATCTTCTAGAGTTTTCAGGGGAATTTCGTACCCCTTGACAAAAATGGACCAAAATCTGTATTTTCGGACCAGACGATGACTACTATATAAAAACTGACGCGGAACCCGAAACACTGTTATATATTTAGGAGAAGAATGCTATAAGGTTCTCTCGGTCCTCGATTTCATCTGAAATTTTTGGGCGATTTTCGTACCATCCGACAAAAATGGTCGAAATCTATATTTTTGGGCCAAACGAGGGCTAGTGTTTGATATTTGATGCGGAACCCGAAACACAACTATAAATTATGGAGAAGAATGCTATCAGGGTCTCCCGATCCTCTATTTCATATGGACTTTTCGGGCGATTTTCGTACCACCCGACTAAAATGGACCGTAATCTGTATTTTCGAACAAGATAATGGCTATTGTTTGAAATCTGATGCGGAAACTGAAAAACACAGTTATAAATTTAAAAGAAGAATGCTATAAGGGACTCTCGGTCCTCGATTTCATCTGGACTTTTCGAGCGAGTTTCGTACCCCTAGAGAAAAATTGACCAAATCTGTATTTTTGGACTAAACGATGGCTAGTGTTGGCAATATGACGCGGAACTCGAATAACTGTTAGATATTTAGGAGAAGAATGCTATGAGGGTCTCTCGATCCTCGATTTCATTTGGACTTTTCGGGGATTTTCGTACTACACGACAAAAATGTACCGAAATGCGTATTTTCGAACAAGACGTGGCCAGTGTTTGAAATCTGGCGCGGAACCCGAAACACATTTATAAATTTAGGAGATGAATGCTATAAGAGTCTCTAGGTCCTCGATTTCATCTGGACTTTACGGGCGATTTTCGTATCCCTCTTCAAAAATGGATCAAAATCTGTATTTTCGGACTAGACGATGGGTAATGTTTGAAATCTGATGTGGAACCTGAAACACTGTTATATATTTAGGAGAAGAATTTTATAAGGGTATTCCGGTCCTCGATTTCATCTGGACATTTCGGGTGATTTTTTTACCACTTGACTAAAATGGATCGAAATTCGTATTTTCGTACACGATGACGGCTACAGTTTGAAATCTGACGCGAAAACCGAAACACTGTTATAAATTTAAAAGAAGAATGCTATAAGGGACTCTCGGTCCTCGATTTCATCTAAACCTTTATGGAAAGTTTTGTACCCCTCGACAAACATGGACCAAAATCTACATTTTCAAACCAGATGATAGCTAGTATTTGAAATATGACGCGGAACCTGAAACACTGTTATATATTAAGGAGAAGAATGTTAAAAGGGTCTCTCGGTCCTCGATTTCATCTGGACTTTTCATGCGATTTTCATACCACCCGACAAAAATGGACCGAAATCCGTATTTTCGAATAAGACGATGGATAGTGTTTGAAAACTGACACAGAACCTGAAACACAGTTATAAATTTAGGAGAAGAATTCTACAAGAGTCTTCTGGTCCTCGATTTCATCTTGACATTTCGGGCAATTTTCGTACCACCTGACTAAAATGGAACGTTATCCATATTTTCGAACAAGATGATGGCTATTGTTTGAAATCATACGCGGAAACCGAAACACAATTATAAATTTAGAAGAAGAATGTTATAAGGGTCTCTCGATCCTCGATTTCATCTGGTCTCTTGGGGCGATTTTCGTACCCCACGACAAAAATGGACTGAAATCAAAATTTTCGAACAAGACAATGGATAGTGTTCGAAAAAAGACGCGGAACCAGAACCACAATTATAAATTTAGGAGAAAAATTATATAAGAGTCTCCTAGTCCTTTATTTCATCTGGAATTTTCGGGCTATTTACGTACCACCCGACTAAAATGGACCGAAACTAGTAATTTCGAACAAGATGATGGCTATTGTTTGAAATCTGACGCGGAAACTGAAACAAATTTATAAATTTAGAAAAAGAGTGCTATAAGGGACTCTCGGTCCTCGATTTCATCTGGACTATTGGGGCGATTTTCGTACCACCCGACAAAAATTTACCAAAATCCATTTTTTCGAACCTAACTATGGTTAGTTTTTTAAATCTAATGCGGAACCCATATTTAGGAGAAGAATGTTAAAAGGGTCTCTTGGTCCTCGATTTCATTTGGACTTTTCGGGGGATTTTCGTACCACCCGACAAAAATTTACCAAAATCCATTTTTTCGAACCTAACTATGGTTAGTTTTTTAAATCTAATGCGGAACCCATATTTAGGAGAAGAATGTTAAAAGGGTCTCTTGGTCCTCGATTTCATTTGGACTTTTCGGGGGATTTTCGTACCACCCGACAAAAATTTACCAAAATCCATTTTTTCGAACCTAACTATGGTTAGTTTTTTAAATCTAATGCGGAACCCGAAATACTGTTATAAAATTTAGGAGAACAGTGCAATAATGGTTTCCTGGTCCTCAATTTCATTTGGACTTTTCGGGCGATTTTCATACCACCCGACAAACAGGGACCGAAATGTGTATTTCCGGACCAGACGATAGCTTGTATAAGGAATGTGACTCGGAACCCGAAACACAGTTATAAATTTAGGAAAAGAATGCAATAAGAATCTCCTGGTCCTCGATTTCATCTGGACATTTCGGGTGATTTTCGTACCTCCTGACTAAAATGGACCGATATCTGCATTTTCGAACAAGATGATGGCTAGTATTTCAATTCTGACGCGGAACTCGAAACACGGTTATAAATTTAGAAGAAGAATGCTATAAAGGACTCTCAATCCTCGATTTCATCTGGACTATTGGGGCGATTTTCGTACCACCCGCAAAAAATTGACCGAAATCCGTATTTTCGAACAAGACGATAGATAGTGTTTTAAATCTGACGCGGAATCCAAAACTCATTTATAAATTGAGAAGAAGAATGCTATAAGAGACTCCTGGTCCTCGATTTCATCTGGACATTTTAGGCAATTTACGTACCACCCGACTAAAATGGACCGAAATCCGTATTTTCGAACAATTCAATGGCTAGTGTTTGAAATCTAACGCGGAAACCGAAATACAGTCATAAATTTAGAAGAAGAATGCTACAAGTGTCTCTCGGTCCTCGATTTAATCTAGACTTTTACGGGCTATTTTCGTACCACACGACAAAAATGGACCGAAATTTGTATTTTTGAACAAGACGATGTCTAGTGTTTGAAATCTGACGCATAACGCGAAACACTTTTATATATTTAAGAGAAGAATGTTGTAAGGGTCTCTCGGTCCTCGATTTCATCTGGACTTTTCGGGCAATTTTTGAACTACCCGACAAAAATGGACCGAAATCTATATTTTCGGACTAGACGAGGGCTGGTGTTTGAAATTTGACCATGAACCAAGAACAATGTTATAAATTTAGGAGAAAAATCCTATAAGATTCTTCTGGTCGACGGTTTCATTTGGACATTTCGGGCAATTTTCGTGCCACCCGGCTAAAATGGACTGATATATGTATTTTCGAACAAGATGATGGCTAGTGTTTGAAATCTGACGCGGAACTTGAAACACAATTATAAATTTAGGAGAAAAATCCTATAAGATTCTTCTGGTCGACGGTTTCATTTGGACATTTCGGGCAATTTTCGTGCCACCCGGCTAAAATGGACTGATATATGTATTTTCGAACAAGATGATGGCTAGTGTTTGAAATCTGACGCGGAACTTGAAACACAATTATAAATTTAGGAGAAAAATCCTATAAGATTCTTCTGGTCGACGGTTTCATTTGGACATTTCGGGCAATTTTCGTGCCACCCGGCTAAAATGGACTGATATATGTATTTTCGAACAAGATGATGGCTAGTGTTTGAAATCTGACGCGGAACTTGAAACACAATTATAAATTTAGGACATGAATGCTATAAGGGTTTCCTGGTCCTCCATTTCTTTTGGACTTTTCAGGCGATTTTCGTACCACCCGACAAAATGGAAAGAAATCTTTATTTTCGAACCAGACGATGGCTAGTGTTTGAAATCTCTCGTTGTGATGATATTGTCAGGACTTTTGTATCAAAACTAGTGGTATTATATGGAATCTGAAACACATTTATAAATTTAGGAGAAGAATTCTATAAGGGTCTCCCGGTCCTCGATTTCATTTGGACTTTTCAGGCGATTTTCATACCACTAAACTAAAATGGATTGAAATCCCGTATTTTCGGACCACACAATGGCTAGTGTTTCAAATTTGACATGGAATCCGAAATTCTGTATTAAATTTAGAAGAAGAACGCTATAAGGGTCTCTCGGTCGTCGAATTCATTTGCACTTTTCGGGCGATTTTCGTACCCTTCGAAATAAATGGACCAAAATCAATATTTTCGTACCAGACGATGGCTAATGTTTGAAATCTGACCCGAAATCTTAAACATTGTTATACATTTAGGAGAAGAATGCTATAAGGGTCTCCCGATCCTCGATTTCATCTGGTATTTTCGGGTGATTATCGTACCACCCAACTAAAATGAACCAAAATTCGTATTTTTGAACAAAACAATGGCTAGTTTTTGAAATCTGATACGGAAATTGGAAGGCAGTTTTAAATTTAGGAGAAGAATTCTATAAGGGTCTCTCGGTCCTCGATTTCATCTGGACTTCGTAGGTGATTTTCTTACCCCTCGACAAAAAATGATCGAAATCTATATTTTTGGACAAAACGATGGCAAGTGTTTGGAATCTGGCGCATAACCTAACAACCAGTAATAAATTTTGGAGAAGAATGCTATCAGGGTCTCCAAGTCCTCGGTTTCATCTGGACTTTTCGAGTGAGTTTCGTACCCCTCGACAAAAAATGATCGAAATCTATATTTTCGAACAAGATGATTGCTAGTATTTGAAATCTAACGCATAACCCGAGACTCAGTTATAAATTTAGGAGAAGAACGCTATAAGGGTCTCCTGGTCTTTGATTTAATCTAGACTTTTCGAGAGATTATCGTACCACCCGACAAAAATAGATCGAATTCCGTATTTTCAAAGAAGACAATTGCTAGTGTTTGAAATCTGAGGCGGAACCCGAAACTCAGTTATAAATTTTGGAGAAGAATGTTATAACGGTTTCCTGGTCTTCGATTTCATTTGGTCTTTTCGGGCGATTTTCGTGCCAGTTGACAAAAATGGACCGAAATTCGTATTTTTATACTAGACTTTGGCTAGTGTTTGAAATCTAGCTCAGAACTCGAAACAGATTTATAAATTTTGGTGAAAATTGCTATAAGGGTCTCCCAGTCCTAGATTTCATCTGGACTTTTCGGCGATTTTCGTACCACCTTACAAAAAGGGAACAAAATCTGTATTTTCGAACAAGACGATGGCTAGTGCTTAAAATCTAACGCGAAAACCGAAACATTGTTATAAATTTAGAAGATGAATGCTATAAGG
>NC_021164.2:10448737-10450381 GCF_000331145.2 Cicer arietinum | reverse complement strand
ATAGTGTTTTAAATCTGACGCGGAACCCAAAACTCATTTATAAATTGAGGAGAAGAGTGCTGTAAGAGACTCCTGGTCCTCGATTTCATCTGGACATTTTAGGCAATTTACGTACCACCTGACTAAAATCGACCGAAATCCGTATTTTCGAACAATTCAATGGCTAGTGTTTAAAATCTAACGCGGAAACCGAAATACAATCAGAAATTTAGAAGAAGAATGCTACAAGTGTCTCTCGGTCCTCGATTTAATCTAGACTTTTATGGCGATTTTCATACCCCGTGACAAAAATTGACCAAAATCTATATTTTCGGACCAGACGATTACTAGTGTTTCAAATCTGACACGGAACCCGAAAAACTATTATATATTAAGGAGAAGAATGATATAAGGGTCGCTCGGTCCTCGATTTCATCTAGACTTTTCGGGCTATTTTCGTACCACACGACAAAAATGGACCGAAATTTGTATTTTCGAACAAGAAGATGTCTAGTGTTTGAAATCTGACGCATAACGCGAAACACTTTTATATATTTAAGAGAAGAATGTTGTAAGGGTCTCTCGGTCCTCGATTTCATCTGGACTTTTTGGGCAATTTTTGTACTACCCGACAAAAATGGACCGAAATCTATATTTTCGGACTAGACGAGGGCTGGTGTTTGAAATTTGACCAGGAACCAAGAACAAAGTTATAAATTTAGGAGAAAATGCTATAAGATTCTTCTGGTCCTCGATTTCATCTGGCCATTTCGGGCAATTTTCGTGCCACCCGGCTAAAATGGACTGATATATGTATTTTCGAACAAGATGATGGCTAGTGTTTGAAATCTTACGTGTAACCCGAAACACATTTGTAAATTTAGAAGAAGAATGCTATAAAAGTCTCTCGGTCCTCGACAAAAATGGACTAATATCTGTATTTTTTGGTCGATTTTCGTACCATTCGACAAAAATGGACCAATATCTATATTTTCTGACCAAACGATGGCTAGTGTTTGAAATTTGACACGGAATCCGAAAACACTGTTATATATTTAGGAGAAGAATTTTATAAGGGCCTCCCGATCCTCGATTTCGTCTGGATTTTTCGGGCAATTTTTGGACCACACCACAAAAATGGACCGAAATATGTATTTTCGAACAAGACCATAGATAGTGTTTGAAATCTGACACGGAACTTGAAACACAATTATAAATTTAGGAGAAGAATGTTATAAGAGTCTCCTAGTCCTCGATTTCATCTGGACATTTCGGGCTATTTTCATACCTCCCGACTAAATTGGACCGAAATCCGTATTTTCGAACAAGACCATGGCTAGTGTTTGAAATGTGACACGGATCCCGTAACACAGTTATAAATTTAGAAGAAGAATGCTATAAGGTTCTTTCGGTCCTCGGTTTCATCTGGACTTTTCGAGTGAATTTCGTACCCCTCGACAAAAATTGACCAAAATATGTATTTTCGGACCAAACGATGGCTAGTGTTTGAAATCTGATGCGGAACCGGAGACATGGTTATATATTAAGTAGAAGAATGTAATAAGGGTTTCCCGGTCCTCGATTTCATTTGGACTTTTGGATCGATTTTATTTTTGGAATAGAAGAGGGCTAGTGTTTGAAATTTGACACGGAACCTGAAATTCT
>NC_021164.2:10444929-10448458 GCF_000331145.2 Cicer arietinum | reverse complement strand
CACTGTTATATATTTAGGAGAAGAATTTTATAAGGGTCTCCCGGTCCTCGATTTCATCTGGATTTTTCGGGCAATTTTTGTACCACACCACAAAAATGGACCGAAATCTATATTTTCGAACAAGACCATAGATGGTGTTTGAAATCTGACGCGGAACTTGAAACACAATCATAAATTTAGGAGAAGAATGTTATAAGAGTCTCCTAGTCCTCGATTTCATCTGGACATTTCGGGCTATTTTCGTACCACCCGACTAAATTGGACCGAAATCCGTATTTTCGAAGAAGACCATGGCTAGTGTTTGAAATGTGACCCGGATCCCGTAACACAGTTATAAATTTAGAAGAAGAATGCTATAAGGTTCTTTCGGTCTTCGATTTCATCTGGACTTTTTGAGTGAGTTTCGTACCCCTCGACAAAAATTGACCAAAATATGTATTTTCGCACCAAACGATGGCTAGTGTTTGAAATTTGACACAGAACCTGAAATTCTATTATAAATTTAGGACATGAATGCTATAAGGGTTTCCTAGTCCTCCATTTCATCTGGACTTTTCAGGCGATTTTCGTACCACCCGACAAAATGGAAAGAAATCTGTATTTTCGAACAAGACGATGGCTAGTGTTTGAAATCTCTCGTTGTGAAGATATTGTCAGGACTTTTGTATCAAAACTAGTGGTATTATATGGAATCTGAAACACATTTATAAATTTAGGAGAAGAATTCTATAAGGGTCTCCCGGTCCTCGATTTCATTTGGACTTTTCAGGCGCTTTTCATACCACTAAACTAAAATGGATTGAAATCCGTATTTTCGGACCACACAATGGCTAGTGTTTCAAATTTGACATGGAATCCGAAATTCTGTATTAAATTTAGAAGAAGAACGCTATAAGGGTCTCTCGGTCGTCGAATTCATTTGCACTTTTCGGGCGATTTTCGTACCCTTCGAAATAAATGGACCAAAATCAATATTTTCGTACCAGACGATGGCTAGTGTTTGAAATCTGACCCGAAATCCTAAACATTGTTATACATTTAGGAGAAAAATGCTATAAGGGTCTCCCGATCCTCGATTTCATCTGGACTTTGTAGGTGATTTTCTTACCCCTCGACAAAAAAGGATCGAAATCTATATTTTTGGACAAAACCATGGCAAGTGTTTGAAATCTGGCGCAGAACCTAACAACCAGTAATAAATTTTGGAGAAGAATGCTATCAGGGTCTCCAAGTCCTCGGTTTCGTCTGGACTTTCTGGGTGATTTTCGTACCACCCGACAAAAAATGGACGGGAATCCGTATTTTCGAACAAGATGATTGCTAGTATTTGAAATCTAACGCGTAACCCGAGACTCAGTTATAAATTTAGGAGAAGAACGCTATAAGGGTCTCCTGGTCATTGATTTAATCTAGGCTTTTCGAGAGATTTTCGTACCACCCGACAAAAATAGATCGAATTCCGTATTTTCGAACAAGACAATTGCTAGTGTTTGAAATCTGAGGCAGAACCCGAACCTCAGTTATAAATTTTGGAGAAGAATGTTATAAGGGTTTCCTGGTCTTCGATTTCATTTGGTCTTTTCGGGCGATTTTCGTGCCAGTTGACAAAAATGGACCGAAATTCGTATTTTCAGACTAGACTTTGGCTAGTGTTTGAAATCTAGCTCAGAACTCGAAACAGATTTACTAGGCTTTTCGAGAGATTATCGTACCACCCGACAAATATAGATCGAATTCCGTATTTTCGAACAAGACAATTGCTAGTGTTTGAAATCTGAGGCAGAACCCGAACCTCAGTTATAAATTTTGGAGAAGAATGTTATAAGGGTTTCCTGGTCTTCGATTTCATTTGGTCTTTTCGGGCGATTTTCGTGCCAGTTGACAAAAATGGACCGAAATTCATATTTTCAGACTAGACTTTGGCTAGTGTTTGAAATCTAGCTCAGAACTCGAAACAGATTTAAAAATTTTGGTGAAAATTGCTATAAGGGTCTCCCAGTCCTAGATTTCATCTGGAATTTTCGGGCGACTTTCGTACCACCCGACTAAAATGGACTGAAACTCGTATTTTTGAACAATACAATGCCTAGTTTTTGAAATCTGACGCGGAAGCCGAAACACAGTTATAAATTTAGAAGAAGAATCCTATCAGGGGCTCCATGTCCTCAATTTCATCTGGAATTTTTTGGCGGTTTTCTTACCCCTCGAAAAAAATGCACCGAAATCTATTATTCGGACCAGATGATGGCTAGTGTTTGAAATCTGATGCGAAATCCGAAACACTTTTATAAATTTAGGAGAAGAATATTGTAAGGGTCTCCCAATCCTCGATTTCATCTGGACTTTTAGGGGAATTTTCGTACCACCCGACAAAAATGGAACGAAAACCATATTTTCGGACCAAACGATAGCTAGTGTTTGAAATATGACGTGGAACCCAAAGTACAATTGTAAATTTTGGAGAAGAATGCTACTAGAGTTTTCCTGTCATTGATTTCATCTAGACTTTTCAGGCGATTTTCATACCATAGATAAAAAGGACCGAAATCCGTATTTTCGAAAAAGACTATGGCTAGTGTTTCAAATCTGACACGGAACCTGAAACACATTTACAAATTTTGGAGAAGACAGATATAAGGGTGTCCCGGTCGTAGATTTCATCTAGACTTTTCGGGTGATTTTCGTACCACCCGACTAAAATGGACAGAAATTCGTATTTTCAAAAAAAAAAACGTTGGTAACTGTTTGAAATCTGACGTGGAACCCGAGACACAATTATAAATTTAGAAGAAGAATGCTATAACGGTCTCTCGTTCGTAGATTTCATTTGAACTTTTCGAGCGATTGTCGTACCACCCGATTAAAATGGACCGAAATTCGTATTTTCAAACAGAATGATGGTTAGTGTTTGAAATCTGGCGCGGAAACCTAATAACAATTATAAATTTTGGAGAAGAATGCTATAAGGGTCTCCTGGTCTTCGATTTCATATGGACTTTTTAGGCGATTTTTGTACCACCCGACAAATATGGATATAAATTCGTATTTTCGGACCAAACGATAGCTAGTGTTTGAAATTTGACGGAGAACCCCAAACTTAGTATTAAATTTTGGAAAAGAATGCTACAAGAATCTTCTTCTCCTCGATTTCATCTGGACTTTTCAGGCAATTTTTGTTCCCCTCGACAAAAATGGACCAAAATTTGTATTTTCGGACCAGAAGATAGCTAGTGTTTGAAATCTGCCACAGAACCTGAAACAAAATTATAAATTTTGGAGAAAAATGCTATAGGGGTCTCTCGGTCGTCGATTTGATTTGGAGTTTTCCAGCGATTTTCATACCTCCCGACAAAAATGGATCGAAATCAGTATTCCCAAACCAGACGAGGGCTAGTGTTTAAAATTTGACGCGGAACATGAAACATAGTTATAAATTTTGGAGAAGAATGATATAAGGGTCTCCTGGTCCTCGATTTCATCTAGACTATTCGAGTGATTTTCGTACCACCCGACCATAATGGACCGAAAT
>NC_021164.2:10442350-10444192 GCF_000331145.2 Cicer arietinum | reverse complement strand
GATTTTTGTACCGCCCGACAAAAATAGACCGAAAGTCGTATTTTTGGAACTGAATTTCTTCGGGTCTTTTTCGAGAGATGTTTGCAATCTGGTGCAGAACCTGAATGTTCGGACCCATCGATGATAATGGACCAAACTCTGTATGTTCAGACCAGACGATGGCCAATGTTTGAAATGATACACGAAACCCGAAACACAGTTATAAATTCAGTAGAAGAATGCTATAATTTGAGTCTTCTAGTCCTCGATTTCATATGGACTTTTCGGGAGATTTTCGTACCCCACGACAAAAAAGGACCAAAATCAGTATTTTCAGACCAGATGATGGCTAGTGTTTGAAACACAATTATAAATTTTGGAGAAGAATGCTACAAGGGTCTCCCGGTCCTCGATTTCATCTGGACTTTTTGGGAGATTTTTGTATCACCCAACAAAAATGGACCAATTCCGTAGTTTCAGACCAAACGATGGTTAGTGTTTGAAATCTGACAAAGAACCCGATACATAGTTATAAATTTAGGAGAATAATGTAATAAGGGACTCCTTGTCCTCGATTTCATTTATACTGTTCGGGCCATTTTTGTACCACCAGTCAAAAATGGACCGAAATCCGTATTTTCTTACAAGACGATTTGCTAGTGTTTGAAATCCGATGTGGAACCCGAAACACAGTTATAAATTTTGGTGAAGAATGCTATAATGGTCTCCAGGTTCTCGATTTCATCTGGACTTTTTGGGAGATTTTCGTACCTCCCGAATAAAATGGACCGAAATCCGTATTTTTGAACAACACGATGTCTAGTGTTTCAAATCTAACGCAGAACCC
The DNA here is from genome assembly GCF_000331145.2 of Cicer arietinum. NCBI lineage: Eukaryota > Viridiplantae > Streptophyta > Magnoliopsida > Fabales > Fabaceae > Cicer > Cicer arietinum. The sequence continues at coordinate 10,443,366 of NC_021164.2, read as the reverse complement.
GAAACACAGAACACGATGTCTAGTGTTTCAAATCTAACGCAAAACCCGAAACAAAGCTATAAATTTAGAACAAGAATTCTATAATGGTCTCCTGGTCCTCGATTTCATTTGGACTTTTCGGGCGACTTTCGTACCACTCGACAAAAATAGACCAACAATTGTATTTTCACACCAAAAGATGGCTAGTGTTTGAAATTTGGCGCGGAACCTTAAACATAGTTATAGATTTTAGAGAATAATGCTATAAGAGTCTTTCAGTCCTCGATTCATCTAGACTTTTCAGGCGATTTTCGTACCACCCGACAAAAATGGACCCAAAATGGGTGGTACGAAATCCCCGATTTCATCTAGACTTTTCATGCAATTTTTGTACCACCCGACAAAAATGGGACGAAATTCATATTTTAGACCAAATGATGGCTAAGGTTCAAAATATGATCCGAAACACAATTATAAATTTATGAGAAAAATACTTTTTAATTATTACATTATTTGACAACTCTATTGTAAGTAATGAGCTTCCCTGATCATGTTTATGATTTAATTCCCAAACATACAGTACATATGAAATATTTGATTGATCTAATGATTTTAATTGAGAAACATTTCAGGCAAACAAGCAGACACCATACACTTGGAACAAAAGCTTGCAACTCAAGGAATCAACCAAAGTTGGAAGATATGCATGAGAAAGATGCAAATATATGTTGTGTAATTAGGTGTCATAGTAGTTAGCTTAGTAGACTAATCACTATGTTCTCATACTTATGTCTTGGCCAATGAATATAAATCAATCAACTAATAAGTCAATTGATGAATCAATTGGGCAATCGATTGTCTGACTCAGAACAAGAATTTTCACTACATGAATCGATTAGGCAATCGATTAGTTAAAGGTGTTTAGTGAAACCTGAGTTCTGGGCTTAATCCAATCAATTGGACAATCAATTGGGACATCTATTGTGAAATCGATTTTGCAAATCATAGAAACAACCATTTATTGAATCAATCGATTG
>NC_021164.2:10440423-10442247 GCF_000331145.2 Cicer arietinum | reverse complement strand
GATCAGCACAATCGATTGACGAATCGATTGAAGCTAAATGTTTAAGTTACAGAAAGGATTCAACTCATAGCCAAATCGATTATGACTGTGATTATGAAGTCGATTGAGCAATCGATTGTTTTGATCTCGTTGTTTGAACAAAACACCTATAATTGATTACTCAATCGATTCTGATACAATCATAGTATCAATTCTGATTTATGTATTAAAGGAATCGATTGGCAAATCGATTCATGCTTATATGATCAAGATTCAAGAAAAACAAGACATGCGAAAGTCGAATGGGCAATCGATTTAGCTGGCTTTAAAACATTATAAAATCGATTGAGCAATCGATTATCCTGGTGTTTTTTGTGAATATATATATATATATAAGCAGATTCAATCACTTTTAAAAAATAATCTTTTCATAACACTTGAACAACTTTTGAATAACTTTGATAAACACTTTGAGAGAAAAGTTTTACAACACACAAAATATCCGTTGGCTAAATACTTTTTGTGTGAGATACTATTGTGATTGAGTCAAAGTCTTGATATTCTTTAATTATTTGAGAAAGACAAATTTTCTGTAATTGAAGGTTTAGAAATCCAGTAAGGAAACTGGTAGTTATCTTTGTTGGTGTGAGATCATCAAGAAGAAGCTTCACCTAGATCTTGTGAGAGTTGGGCGATTAACTCCAAGGATTAGGTGGTATAGAAACAAGAGTGAGTGAGTTAGATAGATAGGCTTTGAGGAAGCTGGACAATCTGTAAAAAGTTCTCAATTCATTCTATTGGAAAAGGCTGAAATCTTGTTGGATTTTAGGACTGGATGTAGGCTATCAAACTGATAGCTGAACCAGTATAAATCTTGGTGCATTTGTTTCTTATCCCTACTCTTTATTGATATTACATAAATGCGTATTCTTGAATGTATGAATTAATGATTTTATGTCTTGATTAACATTCTGAATTAAGCTTTGTTTCTAATCTCATAAATTGATAATATTTCCAACTCTGTAAATCATTGCTCTTGAATATATTCTGCTACCGATCATTGATAATTTGTTTAATAACTCTCATATCTTTGCCTATCTTTAAACTAACAGAGGTCATTATTACTAACAATTGTTATCAGAGCCTGTTCTTTGTGTAGACTAACTGTCATAAAAGATAAAATGTCCTCTGCAGATTTTCTGGGAGAAGGGGCATCATTGACAAAGCCTCCTGCATCCAATGGAGCATCATACATGTTATTGGAATGAGAGGATGCTGATCTTTCTTGAAGCATGCAGCCTTGACGTTCTTGAAGCTGTTATAGATGGTCCTTTTGTACCAACCCTAGCTGGCACAGGTGAATCAGCAATTCCTAAGCCCAGATCAAACTGGTCTGAGGATGACAAGAAAAAGGTTGGATACAATGCTAAGGCTAAAAACATCATTACCTCTACTTTAAGCGCTGACGAATTCTTTAGAGTGTCTAACTGCAAAACTGCCAAAGAGATGTGGGACACATTGCAACAAACGCGCGAAGGAACAACAGATGTAAAAAGAGCCTGAATCAACACATTAATGCATGAGTATGAGCTGTTCAACATGAAGAAGAGGAATCTATCAACGATATGCAGACAAGATTCACTCACATTGTCAACAATCTAAATGCTCTTGGTAAGGTGATTGACAATGAACAACAAATCAACAAGGTTATGAGATGTTTGACCAGAGAGTGGCAGCCAAAAATCACTGCCATAGCAGAATCAAAAGACCTTGGTAGCATGTCAATTGCCACACTATTTGGAAAATTAAGAGAGCATGAGATGGAACTGCACAGACTGAGTGAAG
>NC_021164.2:10438183-10438398 GCF_000331145.2 Cicer arietinum | reverse complement strand
ATTTTATGGATGCAGCAACACCTCTCTGATTTTGGTGTTGATCTAGGTACAGTGCCTATCATGTGTGATAATACTAGTGCTATTAATATCACTAAGAACCCTGTCATGCATTCTAGAACTAAGCATATAGAGATTAGGCATCACTTCATTAGAGATCAACATCAACAGGGTAAGATCAAGCTTGAATATGTCAATACAACTGATCAGTTGGCTGA
>NC_021164.2:10434299-10437869 GCF_000331145.2 Cicer arietinum | reverse complement strand
CCTCAATCGATTGGGAAATCGATTATAGATTTGGAAAATCTTTTAAAGGATCGATTTGAGAATTGATTGGTTTGTCAAGATATCCACAAATTTGAGAAGTTTTCAAACCTCAAACCCGAGCATCGATTGGGAAATCGATTAGATCAACTTTGTTTTGGCCCTACAATTATGTGAATCGATTTGGAAATCGATGCTGAGATTTGAAGTTTTTTGAACTTATATGCAAATCGATTTAGTAAAGAAGGATCAATTATGAAATCGATTGGGAAATCGATTTACAAGATGTCCGTTGAGAAAAATTATAGCCGTTGGAAGTGGGTGTAATGGATACTTTTCAAACAACGTTAACCTAATCGATTGGGCAATCGATTTGGTAAACCCAGAAGTGAAAAACAATCGATTGGGAAATCGATTCTGAACAGTTCTATATAAACCCTAAATCGATTTCTCAACCCATTGTTTCCTTATGCTCTCAGTTTTCTCACCATTACTCAAATTTTTCTACATCTAATCCTTCTCAATCAATCATCTCAACAATCTTCCATCTACAAACTACAATGGCCCGCGTTAAACAAGCTGCAATGCGTCCATCTTCTTCATCCAAATCAATTTCACTAGATTCATCTTCTACTTCAAGTGGAAGAACACCTTCACCTCCACCTCTTTCACCCCCAGCCAAAAGAGTTTCCATACCTACTCACAAGGTATTTGCGAAGGACAAGGGAAAGGCTGTTGCTACTTCTCAAGAACCTACTAAGAAGAGGAAAGCTCAGCCAACTGAGAAATTTATGGGTGATGCTATGAAGGGAGCCACCCAGAAGAAGAAGAAGACTTCTCCTCAACCAAAGAAGGTTCTGCCTTCTAAAGATAAACCAGTTGCAGACACTTCTCTGCCTTCTTCCTTCCTGACAAGAAAAATCCAAGAAGCAAGGACTTTGGATTTCACATATTTTGATTCAAATGGTTTTACATTCCAAAACCATTTTAGATTTCACGGATTAGGGGATTTCCTTTCTTGCTCACTGGAAGTTTACCCAAAGTTAATTAGAGCTTTTTATTCTACTTTCAAGCTCACAAAACTGGGTTTGCTGCTGAAGTCAAAGGCAAGAGAATCTCCATGACTTTTGAGGAATTCTCTAAACTGACGGGTTTACCATTCTATGGTCAAACCATTGATGGAAGAGAAGAAGCTGCCTCTGATGATGAAGGATGGGAATCATCAGTGAACAGGCATGCGGCCACACATGAACTGATGATCGAAGGATTTGTTGAGAAGGTATCCCTTCCAACAGGTCAAATAATGGTTCATCACTGCATGCTCATGTACGTACTAACACGTATGTTAGTACCTCGCATCGGCAATCATGCAGTTGTACAGCGGCTGGATATAATCCTGCTATGGGGACTGTGCAAAGAGCTCAGGATGAGCTGGGCTTGGATAGTGCTGCTGAATATGATCGAATCAGCACAAGGCAAGCACCTACTCCCCTATCCCCAGCTGGTTACGAAGATTCTGAGGCATTTCAAGGTGTCTATGGCCAATGAAGAATCTGTCAAAACCACCCTTACATTTGGTGAATCAATAGTCAACCAAATGCAACTGAGACACATCAATGGCATATGGACTAGAGCTCCGCCTACTACTAAACAACCACAACCAAGTGCGGAACCGACTGAGCCTGCTGAAGCACCATCTGAGATTATGGCTAAGCTGTTGGAGCTGATAGCATCACAGGCTGCCGAAAATGCAAAGGTGGAGGCTTCTCTGCAAAAGCTCCAAGCAACTTTGAACTCCGTAGTTTAAGATGTCGCTGCAATCCAAGAGCACTTGGGTCTCAAAATGTCTTTTGAAGACATTGTTGAGATTGGAAGACAAGCAACCGAAGATCCAAACCAACCCAACCTAGATAGCTTTGAACCTCATGGGGAGGAGACACTTGTTGAGGATAATACATCAGTCTCTCCTTCTCCCACTGATAATAATGAGGAACAACCCTAGATTAGTTGACTAGGTTTTGGTTTCTTTGTTGTTTTGTCATGTTCTAGTATTGCTTTGATATGTTTTTGTAATTTTTTGTGTGTATATATCTAATATTTTTTAATCAACTCTCTCTTGTAATTTCTTTTTGTATTAAATGACAAAATGGGGAGATTGGTTTAACTTGTTTTTATTACATGAATGGTATTCGTATCAAATTTGAACTTATATGCTCTGATTTGAACTTATATGCTCTGAACTGAACTTATAATTTCTTATCATCAATTTTGCTCTGATATAATGTAATGTAATGCTCTGATATATGATCTAATATAATATTGCTGATATAATTTCTGATGTAAATGCTCTGATACAATGCATTCTGATACTTAATAATGTGCCCTGGTGTGCTCTTTTTTTTTTGAAATGTATCATACATTCCAAAACTCAGGGGGAGATTTTAAAACAATCTCAAGGTTAAACTATGTGTTTGTCATTAAATCAAAAAGCGGGAGTTTGTAAGTCATGAGCTTCCCTGATCATGTTTTTGAATTAATTCCCAAACATACAGTAGATATGAAATATTTGATTGATCTAATGATTTGAATTGAGAAACATTTCAGGCAAACAAGCAGACACCATACACTTGGAACAAAAGCTTGCAACTCAAGGAATCAACCAAAGTTGGAAGATATGCTTGAGAAAGACGCAAATATATGTTGTGTAATTAGGTGTCAAAGTAGTTAGCTTAGTAGACTAATCACTATGTTCTCATACTTAAGTCTTGGCAAATGAATATAAATCAATCAACTAATAAGTCAATTGGGCAATCGATTGTCTGACTCAGAACAAGAATTTTCACTACATGAATCGATTGGGCAATCGATTAGTTAAAGGTTTTTAGTGAAACTTGAGTTCTGGGCTTAATCCAATCAATTGAACAATCGATTGGGACATCTATTGAGCAATCGATTTTGCAAATCACAGAAAAGACCATTTATTGAATCAATCGATTGACAAATCGATTGTGACAAAGTTTTTAAATCAGGAATGAGTTTGGTGATCAAAAAAATCGATTGGGACATCAATTGAATTAGATTTCTTAAACTACAAGTTTGTGGCAATTGATTAGGCAATCAATTGCAGTTAATCATTTATCAGAACCACTTTGAATAAATCGATTGGCACATAGATTTTGTCAAAATAGCTGAGGTTCTGTAACAAGCACAATCGATTGGCAAATCGATTGATGTAAAAGTCTGAGTCACTTTGATCAGCACAATCGATTGACGCATCGATTGAAGCTAAATGTTTAAGTTACAGAAAGGATTCAGCTCATAGCCAAATCGATTATGACTGTGAATATGAAGTCGACTGAGCAATCGATTGTTTTGATCTCGTTGTTTGACCAAAACACCTATAATCGATTACTCAATCGATTTTGATACAATCATAGTATCAGTTCTGATTTATGTATTAAAGGAATCGATTGGCAAATCGATTCATGCTTATATGATCAAGATTCACGAAAAACAATACATGTGAAAGTCGATTGGGCAATCGATTTAGCTGGCTTTAAAACATTATAAAAT
>NC_021164.2:10425726-10426788 GCF_000331145.2 Cicer arietinum | reverse complement strand
GGAGATTCTTATAGCATGCTTCTCCAAAATTTATAACTATGTTTTGTATTCTACGCCAGATTTCAAAGACTAGCCATCGTCTGGTCTGAAAATACTGATTTGGCCCTTTTTCTAGAGTGGTACGAAAACGTCCCAAAAAGTCCAGATGAAATCCAGGACCGAGAGTCCCTTATATCATTCTTCTTCTAATTTTATAATTTTCTTTTGGGATCCACGTTAGATTTCAAACACTAGCCATCGTCTTGTTTGAAATACGGATTTTGGTCCATTTTATTCGGGCGGTATGAAACTCGCTCGAAAAGTCCCGATGAAATCGAGGACCGAGAGACCCTTATAGCATTCTTCTGTAAAATTTATAACTATGTTTCAAGTTCCGCGCCAGATTTCTAACACTAGCCATTGTCTGGTCCGAAAATACAGATGTTGGTCCATTTTTATTCGAGGGGTACGAAAATCATTCGAAAAGTCCAAATTAAATTGAGGACCGCGAGACCATTATAGCATTCTTCACCAAATTTATAACTTGGTTTCGGGTTCTGCGCCAGATTTCAAACACTAGCCATCGTCTTGTACGAAAATACACCGAAAAGTCTAGATGAAATTGAGGACGAGGAGACTCTTATAGCATTCTTCTCCTAAATTTATAAATGTGATTCGGGTTGCGCATCAGATTTCAAACACTATCCATTTCTTGTTCGAAAATACGAATTTGGGTCCATTTTTTTTCATGTGTTGGAGAGACCCTTATAGCATTCTTCTCTAAAATTTATAACTATGTTTCAAGTTCCGCGCCAGATTTCTAACACTATCCATTGTCTGGTCCGAAAATACAGATGTTGGTCCATTTTTATTCGAGGGGTACGAAAATCGTTCGAAAAGTCCAAATTAAATTGAGGACCGCGAGACCATTATAGCATTCTTCACCAAAATTTATAACTTGGTTTCGGGTTCTGCGCCAGATTTCAAACACTAGCCATCGTCTTGTACAAAAATACACCGAAAAGTCTAGATGAAATTGAGGACGAGGAGACTCTTATAGCATTCTTCTCCTAAATTTATAAA
>NC_021164.2:10425305-10425615 GCF_000331145.2 Cicer arietinum | reverse complement strand
TTATAACTGTGTTTCGGGTTCTGTGTCAGATTCCGAACATAAATCATCGTTTTGTTCGAAAATACAGATTTTGGTCCATTGTTGTCGAGTGTACGAAAATTGTCCAAAAAATCCAGATGAAATCGAGGACTAGGAGACTTTTATTGTATTATTCTCCAAAATTTATAATTGTGTTTCTGGTTCCACGACAGATTTCAAACACTAACCATCGTTTTGTTTGAAGATACAAATTTCGGTACATTTTAGCCGGTGGTACGAAAATAGCCGGAAAAGTCTAGATGAAATCGAGGACAAGGAGACCCTTGTAGCA
>NC_021164.2:10421631-10424805 GCF_000331145.2 Cicer arietinum | reverse complement strand
AAAGTCCAGATGAAATCGAGGACCGAGAGTCCCTTATAGCATTCTTCTTCTAAATTTATAACTATGTTTTTCGTTTTCCGCATCAGATTTCAAACAATAGCCATTATCTTGTTCGAAAATACAGATTACGGTCCATTTTAGTCGGGTGGTACGAAAATCGCCCGAAAAGTCCAGATGAAATCGAGGACCTAGAGACCCTTATAGCATTCATCTCCTAAATTTATAAATGTGTTTCGGGTTCCGCGCCAGATTTCAAACACTGGCCACGTCTTGTTCGAAAATACAGATTACGGTCCATTTTAGTCGGGTGGTACGAAAATCGCCCGAAAAGTCCAGATGAAATCGAGGACCTAGAGACCCTTATAGCATTCATCTCCTAAATTTATAAATGTGTTTCGGGTTCCGCGCCAGATTTCAAACACTGGCCACGTCTTGTTCGAAAATACAGATTACGGTCCATTTTAGTCGGGTGGTACGAAAATCGCCCGAAAAGTCCAGATGAAATTGAGGATCGGGAGACCCTGATAGCATTCTTCTCCATAATTTATAATTGTGTTTCGGGTTCCGCATCAAATATCAAACACTAGCCCTCGTTTGGCCCAAAAATACAGATTTCGACCATTTTTGTCGGGTGGTACGAAAATCGCCCAAAAATTCCAGATGAAATCGAGGACCGACAGAACCTTATAGCATTCTTCTCCTAAATATATAACAGTGTTTCGGGTTCCGCGTCAGTTTTTATATAGTAGTCATCGTCTGGTCCGAAAATACAGATTTTGGTCCATTTTTGTCAAGGGGTACGAAATTCGCCTGAAAAGTCTAGAAGATATCAAGGACTGAAAGACCCTTGTAGCATTCTTCTTCTAAATTTATAACTGTATTTCGGGATCCGAGTCATGTTTTAAACACTAGCCATCATCTTGTTCGATTTCATCTTGATTTTTCCGGCAATTTTCGTACACCTCGACAAAAATTGACCAAAATCTTAATTTTTGGAATAGACGATGGCTAGTGTTTGAAATCTAACGCGGAACCCAAAAAAAGGGACCAAAATCTGTATTTTTGGACTAGACGACGGCTAATGTTTGAAATCGGACGCAGAATCTGAAACACTGTTATATATTCAGGAGAAGAATGTTAAAAGGGTCTCTCGGTCCTCGATATCATTTGGACTTTTCTGGCGATTTTCGTACCACCCCACAAAAATTGGCAAATCCATTTCACTGTTATATATTCAGGAGAAGAATGTTAAAAGGGTCTCTCGGTCCTCGATATCATTTGGACTTTTCTGGCGATTTTCGTACCACCCCACAAAAATTGGCCAAAATCCATTTTTTCGAACCAGACGATGGTCAGTTTTTTCAATCTGACGCGGAACCCGACATACTGTTATACATTTAGGAGGAGAATGCAATAAGGGTTTCCCAATCCTCGATTTCATCTAGACATTTCAGGCGATTTTTGTACAACCCGACTAAAATGGATCGAAAATCATATTTTCGAACAAGATGATGGCTAGTTTTTGAAATCTGAAGCGAAAACCGAAACACAGCTATAAATTTAGAAGAAGAATGTTATAACAGACCCTCGGTCCATGATTTCATCTGCACGTTTCGAGCGAGTTTCGTACCCCTCGACATAAATGGACCAAAATCTGTATTTTCAAACCAGACGATGGCTACTGTTTGAAATCTGACGCGGAACCCAAACGCTGTTACGTATTAAGGAGAAGAATGATATAAGGGTCGCTCGGTCCTCGATTTCATCTGGACTTTTCATGAGATTTTCGTTCCACACGACAAAAATTGACCGAAATCTGTATTTTCAAACAAGACAATGTCTAGTGTTTGAAATCTGAAACATAACGCGAAACACTGTTATATATTTAGGAGAAGAATGTTGTGAGCGTCTCTCAGTCCTCGATTTCATTTGGATTTTTCAGGCGATTTTCGTACTACCCGACAAAAAAGGACCGAAATCTGTATTTTCGGACCAAACGAGGGCTAGTGTTCGAAATTTGACGCAAAACCCTTAACACAGTTATAAATTTTGGAGAAGAATGATATAAGGGTCTCCCGGTCCTCGATTTTATCTGAATTTTTCGGGCAATTTTCGTACCACCTGACTAAAATGGACCAAAATCCGTATTTTCGAACAAGACGATGGCTAGTGTTTGAAATGTCTCGCGAAACTCGGAACGCAATTGTAAATTTATGAGAAAAATGATATAAGAGTCTTCTGGTCCTCAATTTCATCTGAACATTTCAGGCAATTTTCGTGCCACCAGACTAACATGGACCGATATACGTATTTTCGAACAAGACGTTGTCTAATATAGGTATTTTGAGACCGGATCGTAGCCCTTGAAAAAAATTGACCAAAATATGTATTTTAGGACCAGACGATTGCTAGTATAATGAATCTGAGGTGGCACGATAATAACTGTTTGTACTACACGACAAAAATGTACCGAAATGCGTATTTTCAAACAAGACGTGGCTAGTGTTTGAAATCTGACGCGGAACCCGAAACACATTTATATATTTAGGAGATGAATGCTATAAGGGTCTCTAGGTCCTCGATTTCATCTGGACATTACGGGCGATTTTCGTATCCCTCTACAAAAATGGATCAAAATCTGTATTTTCGAACCAGACGATGGTTAGTGTTTGAAATCTGATGTGGAACCCGAAACACGATTATCTATTAAGGAGAAGAATGCTATAAGGGTTTCCCGATCATCGATTTCATTTGGACTTTTGGATCGATTTTCGTAACACCCGACAAAAACGGACCGAAATCTGTATTTTCGGACCAGAAGAGGGCTAGTGTATGAAATTTGACGCGAAACCTAAAATATTGTTATAAATTTAGGAGAAGAATGCTATAAGGTTTTTCCGGTCCTCGATTTCATCTGGGCTTTTTGGGCGACTTTCGTACAACCCGACAAAAATGGAAAGAAATATGTATTTTCGAACAAGACAATGGCTAATGTTTGAAATCTGACGTTGTGAAGCTTTTATCCGGACTTTTGTATCAAAACTAGTGGTATTATATGGAATCTAAAACACATTTATCAATTTAGCCGAAGAATTCTATAAGGGTCTCCCGGTCCTCGATTTCATGTGGACTTTTCGGATGATTTTCATACCACTAGTCTAAAATGGATTGAAA
>NC_021164.2:10415036-10417311 GCF_000331145.2 Cicer arietinum | reverse complement strand
TTATAAATTTTTGAGAAGAATGCTATAAGGGACTTCTGGTCCTTGATTTCATCTGGACTTTTCTGGCGAATTTCGTTCCACCCGACTAAAGTGGACCGAAATTCGTATCTTCAAACAAAACGATGGTTAGAGTTTGAAACCTGGCGCAAATCCCGAAACACAATTATAAATTTTTGAGAAGAATGCTATAAGGGACTTCTGGTCCTTGATTTCATCTGGACTTTTCTGGCGAATTTCGTTCCATCCGACTAAAGTGGACCGAAATTCGTATCTTCAAACAAAACGATGGTTAGAGTTTGAAACCTGGCGCAAATCCCGAAACACAATTATAAATTTTTGAGAAGAATGCTATAAGAGTCTCTTGGTCCTCGATTTCATCTGGATTTTTTGGACAATTTTCGTACCACTCGACTAAAATGGACCAAAATCTGTATTTTCGAACAAAACGATGGTTTGTGTTTGGAATCTGACACGGAACTCGAAACGCAGTTATAAATTTTGGAGAAGAATGCTATAAGGGTCTCTCATACACATGAAAAAAAAATGGACCGAAATTCAAATTTTCGAACAAGCAATGGATAATGTTTGAAATCTGATGCGGAACCCGAATCACATTTATAAATTTAGGAGAAGAATGCTATAAGAGTCTCCTGGTCCTCGATTTCATCTAGACTTTTCGGGGTATTTTCGTACAAGAGAATGGCTTGTGTTTGAAATATGCCGCATAACCCGAAACAACGTTATAAATTTTGAGAAGAATGCTATTATGGTCTCGCGGTCCTCGATTTCCTTTGGACTTTTCAGACGATTTTTGTACCCCTCGTCAAAAATGGACCAACATCCGTATTTTTGGGCCAGACGATGTCTAGTGTTTGAAATCTGGCGCGGAACCTGAAACATAGTTATAATTTTAGAGAACAATGCTATAAGGATTTCTAGGTCCTCGATTTCATCGGGACTTTTCGAGCGATTTTCGTACCACCTGACTACAATGGACTGAAATATGTATTCTCAAACTTGACGATGGCTAGTGTTTGAAATCTGATGCGGAACCCGAAAGAAAATAATAAATTTAGAAGCAGAATGATATAAGGGACTCTCGGTCCTCGATTTCATTTGGACTTTTCGTGAGATTTTCGTATGAAAAAGAGTTGTTAAACAAATAAATTATAACGAAGTAAATAATAACATATAGCAAAATAGAGTTGTCAAATAAAGTAATAATTACATTTTTATTTGACAACTCAATTTTAATAATGCTATAAGGATTTCTAGGTCCTCGATTTCATCAGGACTTTTCGAGCGATTTTCGTACCACCTGACTAAAATGGACTGAAATATGTATTCTCAAACTTGACGATGGCTAGTGTTTGAAATCTGATGCGGAACCCGAAAGAAAATTATAAATTTAGAAGAAGAATGATATAAGGGACTCTCGGTCCTCGATTTCATTTGGACTTTTCGGGAGATTTTCGTACGAAAAAGAGTTGTTAAACAAATAAATTATAACGAAGTAAATAATAACATATAACAAAATAGAGTTGTCAAATAAAGTAATAATTACATTTTTATTTGAAAACTCAATTTTCTTATATGTTTTAATTATTTTTGTTTTGTAATTGTACTAAATAACGAAAATAATAATAACATATAACAAAATCGAATTGTAAATTACATACAAAACGAAGATAATAATAACATATAATAAAATAGAGTTGTTAAATAAAATAATAATTACTTATTTATTTTACAACTCAATTTTGTTATATGTTATTATTATCTTCGTTGTGAAGTAAAATTATAAAACGAAGATAATAATAACATATAATAAAATAGAGTTGTTAAATAAAATAATAATTACTTATTTATTTTACAACTCAATTTTGTTATATGTTATTATTATCTTCGTTGTGAAGTAAAATTATAAAACGAAGATAATAATAACATATAATAAAATAGAGTTGTTAAATAAAATAATAATTACTTATTTATTTTACAACTCAATTTTGTTATATGTTATTATTATCTTCGTTGTGAAGTAAAATTATAAAACGAAGATAATAATAACATATAATAAAATTGAGTTTATCCAATAAATATGTACTTATTACTTTATTTGACAACTCTATTTTATTTTATGTTATTATTATTATTTTCATTATATAGTTGTACTTCATAACGAAGACAATACTAACATATAATTAAATAGAGTTGTTAAATAAAGTAACAATTACATATTTATTTGACAACTCTATTTGATTATATGTTATTACTA
>NC_021164.2:10405790-10412318 GCF_000331145.2 Cicer arietinum | reverse complement strand
GTTCGAAAATACATATTTTGGTTCATTTTTATCGAGGGGTACGAAAATTGCCCGAAAAGTCCAGATGAAAACCAGGAGAAGAAGATTCTCGTAGCATTTTTCTCCTAAATTTATAATTGAGTTTCGGGTTCTACGTAAGATTTTCAAACACTAGCCATTATCTGGTCCGAAAATACGAATTTCGGTCCATAGATGTCGGGTGGTACGAAATTCGCCTAAAAAGTCCAGAGGAAATCGAGGACCGGGAGACCCTTAAATCATTCTTCTCCAAAATTAATAAATGTGTTTCGGGTTGCACGTCAAATTTCAAACACTAGCCTTCGTCTGGTCCGAAAATATAGATTTTGGTCCATTTTTGTTTTGTTGTACGAAAATCGCCCGGAAAGTCTAGATGAAATCGAGGACAAGAAGACTCTTATAGCATTCTTCTCTTAAATTTATAAATGTATATCGGGTTCCGCCTCAGATTTCAAACACTAGCCATCGTCTTGTTGGAAATTACGGATTTCCGTCCATTTTTTTCAGGGTGTACAAAAATCACCTAAAAAGTCGAGATGAAATCCAGGATCCGGTGACCCTTATAGCATTCTTCTCATAAATATATAACAATGTTTCTCATTTCGGGTCAGATTTCAAAAACTAGCCATCGTTTGTTCTGAAAATACAGATTTTGGTTCATTTTTGTCGAGGGGTACGAAAATTGCCCGAAAAGTCAGAATACATGCATCAGAATACAAACACAAGCATTTTCCTTGTTATCGATGACCGAGATACCCTTATAACATTCTTCATCTAAATTTCTAACTGTGTATCGGTTTCCGCGTCAGAATACAAACACAAGCCTTTGTCTTGTTCAAAAATACGGATTTTGGTCTATTTTAGTCCGGTGGTACGAAATCGCCTGAAAACTCCAAATGAAATCGAGGACCGAGAGACCCTTATAGCACTCTTCTTCTAAATTTATAATTGTGTCTCGGGTTCCGCGTCAGATTTCAAACACTAGCCATAGTCTTTTTCGAAAATACGTATTTCGCCTGAAAAGTCTAGATGAAATCCATGACCGGCAAACCCTTGTAGCTTTCTTCTCCAAAATTTATAATTGTGTTTCGGGTTTCGCGCCAGATGTCAAATACTAGTCATCGTCTGGTCCTAAAATACGAATTTCGGTCCATTTTTGTCGAGGGGTACGTAAATCGACCGAAAAGACCCAATGAAATCGAGGACCAAGAGACCATTATATCATTATTCTCCTAAATGTATAACTGAGTTTCGGGTTCCGCCTCATATTTCAAACACTAGCAATTGTCTTGTTCGAAAATACGGATTTCAGATTATTTTTGTTAGGTGGTACGAAAATTGCCCAAAAATCCCAGATGAAATCAAGGCCCGGGAGACCCTTATAGCATTCTTCTCCCAAATTTATAACTGAGTTTCGGGTTCCGCGTCAGATTTCAAAAACTAGCAATCATCTTGTTTGAAAATATGGATTTCGGTCCATTTTTTGTCGGGTGGTACGAATATCAACCGAAAAGTCCAAATGAAATCGAGGACCGGGAGACCCTGATATCATTCTTCTCCAAAATTTATTACTTGTTTTTCGGTCCGTAAATATAGATTTCGGTCCTTTTTTGTCGAGCGGTAAGAAAATCGCCTGAAAAGTCTAGATGAAATCGAGGACCGAGAGACCCTTATAGCATTCTTCTCCTAAATTTATAACTGTGTTCCGAGTTCCATGTCGGAGTTCTAACACTAGCCATTGTTTTGTTCAAAAATACGAATTTCGGTCCATTTCAGTCAGGTGGTACGAAAATCACCAGAAAATTCCAGATGAAATCGAGGACCGGGAGACCCTTATAGAATTCATCTCCTAAATACATAACAGTGTTTTGGATTCTAAGTCAGATTTCAAACACTAGCCATCGTTTTGTCCTAAAATATAGATTTTGGTCCATTTTTTTCGAGGGGTACGAATATCGCCTGAAAAGTCCAGATTAAATCGACGACTGAGAGACCGTTATAGCATTCTTCTTCTAAATTTATTACTGTATTTCGGGTTCCATGTTAATTTTCAAACACTAGCCATCGTCTGGTCCGAATATACGGATTTCAATCCATTTTGGTCTTGTGGTATGAAAATCGCTCGAAAAGTCCAGATGAAATCGAGGACTGGGAGACCTTTATAGAATTCTTCTCAAAAATTTATAATTATGTTTCAGGTCCCGCGTCAAATTACAAACACTAACCCTCGCCTGTTCCAGAAATACTGATTCCGGTCCATTTTTGTCGGGTGGTATGAATATCGCCTGGAAAGTCCAGATGAAATCGAGGACCAGGAAACCCTTATTGCATTCTTTTCCAAAAGTTATAACTTTGTTTCGGATTCAGCAGCAGATTTCAATCACTAGCTATCTTCTGGTTCGAAAATACAGATTTTGGTCCATTTTTGTTGAGGGGTACGAAAATTTCTCGAAAAGTCCAGATGAAATCAAGGAGAAGAAGATTCTTGTAGCATTCTTCTCCTAAATTTATAACTGAGTTTCAGGTTCTGCGTCATATTTTCAAACACTAGCCATCGTCTGGTCCGAAAATACGAATTTCGGTCATATTTGTCGGGTGGTACGAAAATCGCCTAAAAAGTCTAGATGAAATCGGGGATCGGGAGACCTTTAAAGCATTCTTCTTCAAAACAACAACAAAATACATAGAAAGAACTGAACTTTTCAAATAATACACTTTGAGAGAAATTGTTATAACTCACAAAACTCTATTGGCAAATATTATGTGTGAGAATTGATAGTGATTGAATAAAGAGTTTTTAGTCTTTTTTAAAGAAGTTATCTTTGTAAAATAAAGTGTGTAGAAATCCAGTATTGTAACTGGTGGTTATCCTTTAGGGTGTGTGATCATCTAAAGGAGACCTCAATTTGATCTTGCTAGAGCTTGGCAAGTAGCTCTTAGGGATAAATTGGTTTTGTAGAAGATTGATGTTGAGTTGGATGCATAGGCTGGGAATTGCTGGAAAATATGTAAACATACTCAAATCATTTCTAATAAAGGTTGGAATCGGTAATTGATTCCAGAACTGGACGTAGACTATCAAACGGATAGTCGAACCAATATAAAAATCCAGGGTGCACACTTTTCTATCTCTATACTCTTTATTTTGATAATGCATGTGTTCTTGAATCTTAGTTTTGAATAAATTTTTGAATCTTTTACTGTTAAATTTGAATTAATATTAAACAAGTTGGTTTTTATATTAAGTTCGTCACTTAGGAAAGAATTAGATAATCTAGTTAAAAATATCGTATAAATCTTCCTAAGGATAGAGGTCATTAACACCAACACTAATAACATGACATGGATTCCAATAAAGGTTTGAAATATATGCCTTTAAATGAGTTACAGGGAGACATTAGCCCATTGCCAAATCGATTATGTTAGTAAACATGAATCGACTGAGTAATCGATCGTTTGATCTTACATTTTGAACAAAACAATTATAAATCGATTACTCAATCGACTCTGAGATGAACTGAGTATAAATTTCTGATTTATGCATTAAAAACATCGATTAACAAATCGATTAGGTCATATGTTTTCAAGAATTTAAAGAAAAATAAGAAACGCGAAATCGATTAGGAAATCGATTAAGCTGGTAATACACATTAATAAATCGATTGGGAAACCAATTTGTCTAAAGTTTTTCTGAAACTATATAAACTGAATCAATCACAATTTTCTCAAAAATTACATAATACATAGAAAGAACTGAACTTTTCAAATAATACACTTTGAGAGAAATTGTTATAACTCACAAAACTCTATTGGCAAATATTATGTGTGAGATTTGATAGTGATTGAATAAAGAGTTTTTAGTCTTTTTTAAAGAAGTTATCTTTGTAAAATAAAGTGTGTAGAAATCCAGTATTGTAACTGGTGGTTATCCTTTAGAGCTTGGCAAGTAGCTCTTAGGGATAAATTGGTTTTGTAGAAGATTGATGTTGAGTTGGATGCATAGGCTGGGAATTGCTGGAAAATATGTAAACATACTCAAATCATTTCTAATAAAGGTTGGAATCGGTAATTGATTCCAGAACTGGACGTAGACTATCAAACGGATAGTCGAACCAATATAAAAATCCAGGGTGCACACTTTTCTATCTCTATACTCTTTATTTTGATAATGCATGTGTTCTTGAATCTTAGTTTTGAATAAATTTTTGAATCTTTTACTGTTAAATTTGAATTAATATTAAACAAGTTGGTTTTTATATTAAGTTCGTCACTTAGGAAAGAATTAGATAATCTAGTTAAAAATATCGTATAAATCTTCCTAAGGATAGAGGTCATTAACACCAACACTAATAACATCACATGGATTCCAATAAAGGTTTGAAATATATGCCTTTAAATTTTCATTTGAAATATATTTTATTGACTTATATGTTTTATTTTATAGTGCCCTTGTCAAACTAACAACATCGACTGTGGGTACTATGTATTGCGGTTCATGAAGGAGATTGCTGATAGGAATCAAACTATTATCCCAGAAACGGTACGATATTTTCATTATTTGATGATTTCATATATAAATTATGTATATATTTGATTCTAACTTATTTATGTTCAATTTTTATATTGCACATTACTTTGACAATTCCAGTCCAGCATACTCTGAGAAAGATCTAGTTGAATTAAAGGAAGACTGGTGTCAGTATGTGCTTGAAATGAAAATTATTTGATTTTTTGGGAAATAACATGCTGCAAGGGAACTGAATATATGGTAGCTAGTTCTGTTCTGTGTAGGATAAGTTAGTTATATGTATATAAATATGGCACAGTATCCCAATATGTGCTGTTGTACAAATATCTAATATGTATATGTAGTTAAGTTATATATGTATCTGAATATGTATATGAATATGTGCTGTTGTACAAATATCTAATATGTATATGTAGTTAAGTTATATATGTATCTGAATATGTATATGAATATGTGCTGTTGTACAAATATCTAATATGTATATGTAGTTAAGTTATATATGTATCTGAATATGTATATGAATATGTGCTGTTGTACAAATATCTAATATGTATATGTAGTTAAGTTATATAGTTCTATTTTTGTATATGCATTATATTGCACTGAGTATATGCATTATATTGTATTCTGTTGTTGTGTGAACTGATTTTGGATGAAAATAATTTTGGAAAAAAAATTAAAAGGCAACGCTTTCTAAACAAATGCCATAAAAAACAAAAAAAAAACGCTTTTCACAAATTTAATTTATAATGTTTTTAAATAAAAAAAAATTGCACCTTTTACAGCGCTTTTTTGAAAAAGTGCTATAAATGGTTACCTTTTACAACGCTTTTTCAAATGAGCGCTGTAAAATGTGCACTATAATGCATATATTGGGTGCACATTTTACAGCGCTTTTTCAAATAAGCGCTGTAAAATGTGGCAATATAATCATATATTGGGGTGCACATTTTACAACGCTTTTTAGATAAGCTCTGTAAAAGGTGCACGCACATTTTACAGCGCTTTTTCAAATAAGCGCTGTAAAATGTGGCAATATAATGCATATATTGGGTGCACATTTTACTGCGCTTTTTAGATAAGCTCTGTAAAAGGTGCACCCATTATATGCATTATATTGCCACCTTTTACAGCGCTCTTTTCAATAAGCGTTGTAAAAGGTGCATAATAATGCATATATTGGATCCACCGTTTACAACGCTTTTTAAATAAGCGCTATAATATGTGCACAACAAGCGCGCAATATATCTACATGTTTTATAGCGCTTTTTTATTTTTAAAAAGCGTTGTTGTATCTTTTTACAACACTCGATTCTACATCGCTTTTTTTTTTGAAAAAGCGCTGAAATTGCTTAAAATAAGCACTGTAAAATCCTATTTTTCGCGTAGTGAGGGACACCTGATCCTCGATTTCATCTCGACTTTTCGGGTGATTTTTGTACACCCCGGCAAAAATGGGATGAAATTTGTAATTTCCAACAAGACGATGGCTAGTGTTTGAAATCTGACGCGCAACCCGATATACATTTATAAATTTAGGGGAAGAATGCTATAAGAGTCTTCTGGTCCTCAGTTTCATCTGGACTTTTCATGCGATTTCCGTACCACCTAAGAAAAATGGACCAAAATTCGTATTTTCGGACCAGACGAGGGCTAGTGTTTGAAATTTGTAGTTGAACCTGATACACAATTATAAATTTTGGAGAAGAATGCTTTAAAGGTCTCCCGATCCTCGATTTCATCTAGACTTTTTAGGCGATTTTCGTACCACCCGACAAATATGACCGAAAGTCGTATTTTCGGACCAGATGATGGCTAGTGTTTGAAAATCTGACGCAGAACCCGAAACTCAGTTATAAATTTAGGAGAAGAATGCTACAAGAATCTTCTTCTCCTTGATTTCATCTGGACTTTTCGGGAAATTTTCGTACCCCTCAACAAAAATGGACCAAAATCTGTATTTTCGAACCAGAAGATAGCTA
>NC_021164.2:10404810-10405077 GCF_000331145.2 Cicer arietinum | reverse complement strand
AACCTAGTCTGTAGATCACTTATTGATTCATCTTTCTTCATGCTAAACAATTCGTATTCATGCATAAGTGTATTTACACGAGCTCTTTTCACGTCTGTGGTGCCTTCATGTGTTTCTTGAAGAATGTCCCACATTTCCTTTGCTGATTTACAGTTCGATACCCTAAAGAATTCTGCTGCACACAAAGCAGATGTTATAATATTGTTTGCTTTAGCATTATATCCTACCTTCTTCTTATCGTCCTCGGACCATTCGGATCTTGGTTTG
>NC_021164.2:10402189-10404310 GCF_000331145.2 Cicer arietinum | reverse complement strand
TTAAATGTTATTATTATCTTCGTTTTATTGTTGTACTTAATAACGAAAATTATAATAACATATGGACTGAAATCCAAATTTTCGAACAAGACAATGGATAGTGTTCGAAAAAAGACGCGGAACCAGAACCACAATTATAAATTTAGGAGAAAAATTATATAAGAGTCTCCTAGTCCTTTATTTCATCTGGAATTTTCGGGCTATTTACGTACCACCCGACTAAAATGGACCGAAACTAGTAATTTCGAACAAGATGATGGCTATTGTTTGAAATCTGACGCGGAAACTGAAACAAATTTATAAATTTAGAAAAAGAGTGCTATAAGGGACTCTCGGTCCTCGATTTCATCTAGACTTTCGGGCGAGTTTCGTATCCTTTGACAAAAATGGACAAAAATCTATATTTTTCAAATGGACGATGGCTAGTTTTTGAAATCTGACGTGGTAACCAAATCACTATTATATATTTTGGAGAAAAATGCTATAAGGGTCTCTCGGTCCTCGATTTCATCTGGACTTTTCGGCGATTTTCGTACTACCTTACAAAAATGGAACAAAATCTGTATTTTCGAACAAGACGATGGCTAGTGCTTAAAATCTAACGCGAAAACCGAAACATTGTTATAAATTTAGAAGATGAATGCTATAAGGGACTCTCGGTCCTCGATTTCATCTGAACTTTTCGGGCAAGTGTCGTACCCCTCGACAAAAATGGGCCAAAATCTGTATTTTCAAACCAGACGATAGCTAGTGCTTGAAATCTAACGCGGAACCTGAAACACTATTTTATATTTAGGAGAAGAATGTTAAAAGGGTCTCTTGGTCCTCGATTTCATTTGGACTTTTCGGGGGATTTTCGTACCACCCGACAAAAATTTACCAAAATCCATTTTTTCGAACCTAACTATGGTTAGTTTTTTAAATCTAATGTGGAACCCGAAATACTGTTATAAAATTTAGGAGAACAATGCAATAATGGTTTCCTGGTCCTCAATTTCATTTGGACTTTTCGGGCGATTTTCTTACCACCCGACAAAAAGGGACCGAAATGTGTATTTCCGGACCAGACGATAGCTTGTATAAGGAATCTGACTCGGAACCCGAAACACAGTTATAAATTTAGGAAAAGAATGCAATAAGAATCTCCTGGTCCTCGATTTCATCTGGACATTTCGGGTGATTTTCGTACCTCCTGACTAAAATGGACCGATATCTGCATTTTCGAACAAGATGATGGATTTCAATTCGAACGCGGAACTCGAAACACAGTTACAAATCTAGAAGAAGAATGCTATAAAGGACTCTCAATCCTCGATTTCATCTGGACTATTGGGGCGATTTTCGTACCACCCGCAAAAAATTGACCGAAATCCGTATTTTCGAACAAGATGATAGATAGTGTTTTAAATTTGACGCGGAATCCCAAACTCGTTTATAAATTGAGAAGAAGAATGCTATAAGAGACTCCTGGTCCTCGATTTCATCTGGACATTTTAGGCAATTTACGTACCACCCGACTAAAATGGACCGAAATCCGTATTTTCGAACAATTCAATGGCTAGTGTTTGAAATCTAACGCGGAAACCGAAATACAGTCATAAATTTAGAAGAAGAATGCTACAAGTGTCTCTCGGTCCTCGATTTAATCTAGACTTTTACGGGCTATTTTCGTACCACACGACAAAAATGGACAGAAATTTGTATTTTTGAACAAGACGATGTCTAGTGTTTGAAATCTGACGCATAACGCGAAACACTTTTATATATTTAAGAGAAGAATGTTGTAAGGGTCTCTCGGTCCTCGATTTCATCTGGACTTTTCGGGCAATTTTTGTACTACCCGACAAAAATGGACCGAAATCTATATTTTCGGACTAGACGAGGGCTGGTGTTTGAAATTTGACCATGAACCAAGAACAATGTTATAAATTTAGGAGAAAAATCCTATAAGATTCTTCTGGTCCTCGGTTTCATTTGGACATTTCGGGCAATTTTCGTGCCACCCGGCAAAAATGGACTGATATATGTATTTTCGAACAAGATGATGGATAGTGTTTGAAATCTTACGTGCAACCCGAAACACATTTGTAAATTTAGAAGAAGAATGCTATAAGAGTCTCT
>NC_021164.2:10398454-10400650 GCF_000331145.2 Cicer arietinum | reverse complement strand
ATTTTATTATATGTTATTATTATCTTCGTCATGTAGTACAACTATATTATGAAGATAATAATAACATATAATAAAATAAAGTTGTCAAATAAAGTACTAATTACATATTTACTTGATAAAATCAATTTTATTATATGTTATTATTATCTTCGTTTTATTGTTTTACTACATAACGAAGATAATAATAACATATAATAAAATAGTGTTGTCAAATAAACTAATAATTACTTATTTATTAGACAACTCTATTTTATTAAATATTATTATTATTTTCGTTTTGTAGTCGTAATTAATAACGAAGAAAATAATAATAACATATAAAGAATAGAGTTGTCAAATAATTAATTATTTCATATTTATTTGACAACTCAATTTTGTTATATTTTATTATTATATAATAATAACATTTAATAAAAAAGATCAGAATAACATATATTAAAATATTATTTTCAAATAAAGTAATAATTAAATCTTTACTTGACAACTATATTCCATTATATGTTATTATTACGATCGTTTTGTAGTAATATTTTGCAATGAAGATAACCCTATAGACTATAACCCGAACCTCAAACCCAAAACATAAACCCTAAATCCTAAACCTTAAACCTTAAACCCTAAACACTAAACCCAAAATCCTGAACCTTAAACTCTAAACCGTAATCCCTAAACCTGATTTCTTAAACCCTAAACACCATAACACACTAAACCCTAATAAAATAAAGATGTAATTATTACTTTATTTGACATCTCTATTTTTTTTTTATATGTTATTATTATATATTTGTTATAAAGTAAAACTATAAAACGAAGATAATAATAACATAAATTAAATTAGAGTTGTCAAATAAAGTAATAATTACATATTTATTTGACAACTCTATTTTATTATATGTTACAGATTTTAGCCTGTTTTTGTTCGTTTTTTTCGGGTGGTACGAAAATCGTCCAAAAAGTCCAGATGAAAATGAGGAGCAGGAGAGACTTTTAGCATGCTTCTCCTAAATTTATAATTGTGTTTTGGGTTAGATTTCAAACACTAGTCATCGTCTTGTCAGAAAATACAAATTTTAGTCCATTTTTGTCAAGTGGAATGAAAATTGCTCGAAAAGTTCAGATGAAATCGAGGACAAGAAGACCCTTATAGCATTTTTCTCCTAAATTTGTAATTGTGTGTCGGGCTCGGCGTCATATTTCAAACACTAACCGTCGTTTGAACCAAAAATACGAATTTTATTCCATTTTTGTTTTGAAGTACGAAAATCGCCCCAGAAGTCCAAATGAAATCGAGGACCTAGAGTCTCTTTTAGAATTCTACTCCAAAATTAATAAATATGTTTTCGGTTCGGTGTCAGATTTCAAACACTAGCCATGTTTTGGTCCAAAATTACAAATTTCTGTCCATTTTTGTCGAGTTGTACGATAATCGCCCAAGAAGTCCAAGTGAAGTCGAGATTCAGAAGATTCTTATAGTATTCTTCTCCTACATTTAAGATAGTGTTTCGGGTTCCGTGTCAAATTTCAAACACTAGCCATCGTCTGGTCCGAAAATACAGTTTTCGGTCCATTTTTGTTGTTTGGTACGATTTTCAAAACCTAGCCATCATCTTGTACAAAAATAAGAATTTTGGTCCATTTTTGTCGGGTTCTACGATTTTCGCCCGAAAAGTCCAGATGATATCGAGGACTGTGAGACCCTTATAGCATTCTTCACTTAAATTTAAAATTGTGTTTCGGGTTTCGGGTTTCGAGTTTCGGATTAGATTTCACACACTAGCCATCATCTGATTCATAAATATGGATTTCAAAATAATAATAAAATATAACAAAATTGAGTAGTAAAATAAATATGTAATTATTACTTTATTTGACAACTTGACAACTCAATTTTGTTATATGTTATTATTATTTTTGTTATTTAGTACAACTACAAAACGAAGATAATAATAACGTATAATAAAACAGAGTAGTAAAATAAATATGTAATTATTAATTTATTTGATAATTCTATTTTATTATATGTTATTATTATCTTCATTTTAAGGTTTGACCGCATAACGAAGATAGTAATATCATTTAATAAAATAGAGTTGTCAAATAAATAAGTAATTATTACTTTCTTTGACAACTCTATTTTATTATATGTTATTATTATCTTTGTTATGAAGTAATACTATAAAACGAAGATAATAATAA
>NC_021164.2:10395054-10398178 GCF_000331145.2 Cicer arietinum | reverse complement strand
AGACCAGACGAGGGCTAGTGTTTGAAATTTGACGCAGAACCCGAAACACATTTATAAATTTTGAAGAAGAATGCTATAAGGGTCTCCTGGTCTTCGATTTCATATGGACTTTTTAGGCGATTTTTGTACCACCCGACAAATATGGATATAAATTCATATTTTCGGACCAAATGATAGCTAGTGTTTGAAATTTGACGGAGAACCCCAAACTTAGTATTAAATTTTGGAAAAGAATGCTACAAGAATCTTCTTCTCCTCGATTTCATCTGGACTTTTCGGGCAATTTTTGTTCCCCTCGACAAAAATTGACCAAAATTTGTATTTTCGGACCAGACGATAGCTAGTGTTTGAAATCTGCCACAGAACCTGAAACAAAATTATAAATTTTGGAGAAAAATGCTATAGGGGTCTCTCGGTCGTCGACTTGATCTGGAGTTTTCCAGCGATTTTCATACCTCCCGACAAAAATGGATCGAAATCAGTATTCCCAAACCAGACGAGGGCTAGTGTTTAAAATTTGACGCGGAACATGAAACATAGTTATAAATTTTGGAGAAGAATGATATAAGGGTCTCCTGGTCCTCAATTTCATCTAGACTATTCGAGTGATTTTCGTACCACCCGACCATAATGGACCGAAATGCGTATTTTCGGACAAGACAATGGCTAGTATTTGAAATCTGACACAAAACCCGAAATGAATTTATAAATTTTGGAGAAGAATGCTAAAAGGGTCTCTCGTACACATGAAAAAAGACCAAAATTCGTATTTTCGAACCAGCAATGGATAGTGTTTGAAATCTGACGCGGAACCCGAGTCACATTTATAAATTTAGTAGAAGAATGCTATAAGAGTCTCCTGGTCCTCGAAACAAAGTTATAAATTTTGGGGAAGAATGTTATAATGGTCTCGTGGTCCTCGATTTCAATTGGACTTTTCGGATGATTTTCGTACCCCTCGACAAAAATGGACCAACATCTGTAGTTTCAAACCAGACCATGGCTAGTGTTTGAAATCTGGCGCGTAACCTGAAACATAGTTATAAATTTTAGAGAAGAATGTTATAAGGGTCTCTCGGTCCTCGATTTCATCGGGACTTTTCGAGCGATTTAACTGAACTTCTACGGGTCTTTTTCGAGAGATGTTTAAAATCTGGTGCGGAACGTGAAACACAATTAAAAATTTTGGAGAAGAATCCTATAATGGTCTCCTGGTCCTCGATTTCATATGGACTTTTCGGGCGATTTTCGTACCACCCGACAAAAATGGACCGAAATCCGTATTTTCGAACAAGACGATGGCAAATGTTTGAAATCTGAAGCGGAACCTGAAACACAATTATAAATTAAGAAGAAGAATTTTTAAGGGTCATTTGGTCCCCGATTTCATCTGGACTTTTCAGGCGATTTTCGTACCCATCGATGATAATGGACCAAACCTGTATTTTCGGACCAGACGATGGCCAATGTTTGAAATCATACACGGAACCCGAAACACAGTTATTAATTCAGTAGAAGAATGTTATAATTTGAGTCTTCTGGTCCTCGATTTCATATGGACTTTTCGGGAGATTTTTGTACCACGACCAAAAATGACCAAAATCAGTATTTTCAGACCAGATGATGGCTAGTGTTTGAAACACAATTATAAATTTTGGAGAAGAATGCTACAAGGGTCTCCCGGTCCTCGATTTCATCTGGACTTTTTGGAAGATTTTTGTACCACCCAACAAAAATGGACCAATTCCGTAGTTTCAGACCAAACGATGGTTAGTGTTTGAAATCTAACAAAGAACCCGATACATAGTTATAAATTTAGGAGAATAATGTAATAAGGGACTCCTTGTCCTCGATTTCATTTATACTGTTCGGGCCATTTTTGTACCACCAGTCAAAAATGGACCGAAATCCGTATTTTCTTACAAGACGATTTGCTAGTGTTTGAAATCCGATGTGGAACCCGAAACACAGTTATAAATTTTGGTGAAGAATGCTATAATGGTCTCCAGGTTCTCGATTTCATCTGGACTTTTTGGGAGATTTTCGTACCTCCCGAATAAAATGGACCGAAATCCGTATTTTTGAACAACACGATGTATAGTGTTTCAAATCTAACGCAGAACCCGAAACACAGCTATAAATTTAGAACAAGAATTCTATAATGGTCTCCTGGTCCTCGATTTCATTTGGACTTTTCGGGCGACTTTCGTACCCATCGACGATAATGGACCAACATCTGTATTTTCGGACCAGACAATGGCTAGTGTTTGAAATTTGGCGCGAAACCTTAAACATAGTTATAGATTTTAGACTTTGGCGCGGAACCTTAAACATAATTTGGCGCGGAACCTTAAACATAGTTTCAGTCCTCGATTCATCTAGACTTTTCAGGCGATTTTCGTACCACCCGACAAAAATGGACCGAAAATGGGTGGTACGAAATCCCCGATTTCATCTAGACTTTTCATGCAATTTTTGTACCACCCGACAAAAATGGGACGAAATTCATATTTTAGACCAAATGATGGCTAAGGTTCAAAATATGATCCGAAACACAATTATAAATTTATGAGAAAAATACTTTTTAATTATTACATTATTTGACAACTCTATTGTAAGTAATGAGCTTCCCTGATCGTGTTTATGATTTAATTCCCAAACATACAGTACATATGAAATATTTGATTGATCTAATGATTTGAATTGAGAAACATTTCAGGCAAACAAGCAGACACCATACACTTGGAACAAAAGCTTGCAACTCAAGGAATCAACCAAAGTTGGAAGATATGCATGAGAAAGATGCAAATATATGTTGTGTAATTAGGTGTCATAGTAGTTAGCTTAGTAGACTAATCACTATGTTCTCATACTTATGTCTTGGCCAATGAATATAAATCAATCAACTAATAAGTCAATTGATGAATCAATTGGGCAATCGATTGTCTGACTCAGAACAAGAATTTTCACTACATGAATCGATTAGGCAATCGATTAGTTAAAGGTGTTTAGTGAAACCTGAGTTCTGGGCTTAATCCAATCAATTGGACAATCGATTGGGACATCTATTGAGAAATCGATTTTGCAAATCATAGAAACAACCATTTATTGAATCAATCGATTG
>NC_021164.2:10393399-10394413 GCF_000331145.2 Cicer arietinum | reverse complement strand
AATGCTCTTGGTAAGGTGATTGACAATGAGCAACAAATCAACAAGGTTATGAGATGTTTGACCAGAGAGTGGCAGCCAAAAATCACTGCCATAGCAGAATCAAAAGACCTTGGTAGCATGTCAATTGCCACACTATTTGGAAAATTAAGAGAGCATGAGATGGAACTGCACAGACTGAGTGAAGCTGAACAAACTGACAGAAAAAGAAAAGGGTTGTCTCTTAAAGTCCAAGCACATCAAACAAAGTCTGAACAAGAAATCTGCACTGAAGATTCAAACAGTGAGACTGATGAAGATTCAAAACTTGGACTACTGGTCAGAAAATTCAAAAAAATTCTAAAAAAGAAAGATAGCAAGCCAAGAAAGCCATCAAGCTCAAAGACTCATGACATCAAGATAACTTGTTTTGAGTGTGGAAAGACAGGACACATAAAATCTGAGTGCTTCCAATTGCAAAACAGAAATAAGACTTCAAAGGTTAAAGGCAATCAACCACCTCCTAAGACCAGAAAAGCCTACATTGCCTGGAACGATAATGATGAAGAGTCATCTGCATCTTCAGAAGATGAAAAAGCTAATATTTGTCTTATGGCCAACACAGAATCAGATTCTGATAGTGAGGTAAGTTCTAAATCCAATCCTTCTTATGATAAATTACATGACGCATTCAATGAACTGCATGATGAATATGTTAATGTAATCAAAAAATTAATTAGTACTAAGAAACTGTGAGAAGAAAAGTGCGTGTTGTATGATAAGATTAATTTGAAACATAAGTCTCTTAAAGACACAAATGATAATCTGAAAAAGGAAACATATGCATTGAAATGTGATTTAGATAAGTTCAATAGTGGTAAAAACAATTTAGATATGCTTCTTGGAAACCAAAGAAATCTAAATGTTAAATCTGGACTTGGCTATAGACAAAACAGGAATGTTAAAAAGAATCAGAAGTTTGTTAGATCTAAGCATATGCATGATATCTTCACTAAACCAAATCAGAATTCATCCTCT
>NC_021164.2:10392828-10393305 GCF_000331145.2 Cicer arietinum | reverse complement strand
TGGAAAGTTAAGACACAAGTATTTGAAACTAACCCTCCAGGACCCAATTTGAATTGGGTACCTAAAACCAAAACTTGAATCATTTTTTGCAGATATTCTTGACATCCAGGACTCATTCATGGTATCTAGACAGTGGATGTTCCAAGCATATGACTGGAGACAAGTCAAAATTCTTGTCTCTGAACTTAAAAGATGGTGGATTTGTCAAATATGGTGACAATAACAAAGGGAAGATCCTATGCATTGAAGATATAGGAAGCAAATCAACTGCTGTTATCAAAGACGTTTTATTCGTCGAAGGTTTGAAACACAATTTACTAAGTATTAGTCAGCTGTGTGACAAAGGATTTCAGGTACACTTTACTTCTCTATCTTGTACATTTGAGCATAGGGAAGTTAAAGGCATGAAATTGGTAGGTAAAAGAGTTAACAACATTTACATGATAGATTTTGATTCCTTACCTGCAAATGATATCT
>NC_021164.2:10387658-10392114 GCF_000331145.2 Cicer arietinum | reverse complement strand
TGCCTATCATGTGTGATAATACTAGTGCTATTAATATCACTAAGAACCCTGTCATGCATTCTAGAACTAAGCATATAGAGATTAGGCATCACTTCATTAGAGATCAACATCAACATGGTAAGATCAAGCTTGAATATGTCAATACAACTTATCAGTTGGCTGATATTTTCACTAAGGCCTTGCCCAAGGACAGTTTCTTCTTTATAAGAATGAAACTTGGTATTATAGATCTCAATGAAATCTGATCCATATGACACAATCGATTGCTACATCGATTATCTTGTGGCCAGATAGGAAAACTGCATTACAAAATTGATTGTATAATCGATTTATGATGCACAGAGTTTCAAATTGTCAAATTGGAAACACGATAATCGATTGCATAATCGATTTTTGGTACTTAGTGTTTTATTTCTCTATGTCACAAATCACTGGAATCGATTACATAATCGATATATCATATCTCAGAAGTCAGATTGCTGAAGCTTGGATTACCTCAATCGATTGAGAAATCGATTATAGATTTGGAAAATCTTTTAAAGGATCGATTTGAGAATTGATTGGTTTGTCAAGATATCCACAAATTTGAGAAGTTTTCAAACCTCAAACCCGAGCATCGATTGGGAAATCGATTAGATCAACTTTGTTTTGGCCCTACACTTATGTGAATCGATTTGGAAATCGATGCTGAGATTTGAAGTTTTCTGAACTTATATGCAAATCGATTTGGACATCGATTTAGTAAAGAAGGATCCATTATGAAATCGATTGGGAAATCGATTTACAAGATGTCCGTTGAGAAAAATTATAGCCGTTGGAAGTGGGTGTAACGGATACTTTTCAAACAACGTTAACCTAATCGATTGGGCAATCGATTTGGTAAACCCAGAAGTGAAAAACAATCGATTGGGAAATCGATTCTGAACAGTTCTATATAAACCCTAAATCGATTTCTCAACCCATTGTTTCTTTCTGCTCTCAGTTTTCTCACCATTACTCAAATTTTTCTGCATCTAATCCTTCTCAATCAATCATCTCAACAATCTTCCATCTACAAACTACAATGGCCCGCGTTAAACAAACTGCAAGGCGTCCATCTTCTTCATCCAAATCAATTTCACTAGATTCATCTTCTACTTCAAGTGGAAGAACACCTTCACCTCCACCTCTTTCACCTCCAGCCAAAAGAGTTTCCATACCTACTCACAAGGTATTGGCGAAGGACAAGGGAAAGGTTGTTGCTACTTCTCAAGAACCTACTAAAAAGAGGAAAGCTCAGCCAACTGAGAAATTTATGGGTGATGCTATGAAGGGAGCCACCCAGAAGAAGAAGAAGACTTCTCCTCAACCAAAGAAGGTTCTGCCTTCTAAAGATAAACCAGTTGCAGACACTTCTCTGCCTTCTTCCTTCCTGACAAGAAAAATCCAACAAGCAAGGACTTTGGATTTCACATATTTTGATTCAAATGGTTTTACATTCCAAAACCATTTGAGATTTCACGGATTGGGGGATTTCCTTTCTTGCTCACTGGAAATTTACCCAAAGTTAATTTGAGCTTTTTATTCTACTTTCAAGCTCACAAAAACTGGGTTTGTTGCTGAAGTCAAAGGCAAGAGAATCTCCATGACTTTTGATGAATTCTCTAAACTGACAGGTTTACCATTCTATGGTCAAACCATTGATGGAAGAGAAGAAGCTGCCTCTGATGATGAAGGATGGGAATCATCAGTGAACAAGCATGCGGCCACACATGAACTGATGATCGAAGGATTTGTTGAGAAGGTATCCCTTCCAACAGGTCAAATAAAGGTTCATCACCGCATGCTCATGTACGTACTAACACGAATGTTAGTACCTCGCATCGGCAATCATGCAGTTGTACAGCGGCTGGATATAATCCTGCTATGGGGACTGTGCAAAGAGCTCAGGATGAGCTGGGCTTGGATAGTGCTGCTGAATATGATCGAATCAGCACAAGGCAAGCACCTACTCCCCTATCCCCAGCTGGTTACGAAGATTCTGAGGCATTTCAAGGTGTCTATGGCCAATGAAGAATCTGTCAAAACCACCCTTACATTTGGTGAATCAATAGTCAACCAAATGCAACTGAGACACATCAATGGCATATGGACTAGAGCTCCGCCTACTACTAAACAACCACAACCAAGTGCGGAACCGACTGAGCCTGCTGAAGCACCATCTGAGATTATGGCTAAGCTGTTGGAGCTGATAGCATCACAGGCTGCCCAAAATGCAAAGGTGGAGGCCTCTCTGCAAAAGCTCCAAGCAACTTTGAACTCCGTAGTTTAAGATGTTGCTGCAATCCAAGAGCACTTGGGTCTCAAAATGTCTTTTGAAGACATTGTTGAGATTGGAAGACAAGCAACCGAAGATCCAAACCAACCCAACCTAGATAGCTTTGAACCTCATGGGGAGGAGACACTTGCTGAGGATAATACAACAGTCTCTCCTTCTCCCACTGATAATAATGAGGAACAGCCCTAGATTAGTTGACTAGGTTTTGGTTTCTTTGTTGTTTTGTCATGTTCTAGTATTGCTTTGATATGGTGTTTTTGTAATTTTTTGTGTGTATATATCTGATATTTTTTAATCAACTCTCTCTTGTAATTTCTTTTTGTATTAAATGACAAAAGGGGGAGATTGGTTTAACTTGTTTTTATTACATGAATGGTATTCGTATCAAATTTGAACTTATATGCTCTGATTTGAACTTATATGCTCTGAACTGAACTTATAATTTCTTATCATCAATTTTGCTCTGATATAATGTAATGTAATGCTCTGATATATGATCTAATATAATATTGCTGATATAATTTCTGATGTAAATGCTCTGATACAATGCATTCTGATACTTAATAATGTGCCCTGGTGTGCTCATTTTTTTTGAAATGTATCATACATTCCAAAACTCAGGGGGAGATTTTAAAACAATCTCAAGGTTAAACTATGTGTTTGTCATTAAATCAAAAAGGGGGAGTTTGTAAGTCATGAGCTTCCCTGGTAATGTTTTTGATTTAATTCCCAAACATACAGTAGATATGAAATATTTGATTGATCTAATGATTTGAATTAAGAAACATTTCAGGCAAACAAGCAGACACCATACACTTGGAACAAAAGTTTGCAACTCAAGGAATCAACCAAAGTTGGAAGATATGCTTGAAAAAGACGCAAATATATGTTGTGTAATTAGGTGTCAAAGTAGTTAGCTTAGTAGACTAATCACTATGTTCTCATACTTAAGTCATGGCAAATGAATATAAATCAATCAACTAATAAGTCAATTGATGAATCAATTGGGCAATCGATTGTCTGACTCAGAACAAGAATTTTCACTACATGAATCGATTGGGCAATCGATTAGTTAAAGGTGTTTAGTGATACCTGAGTTCTGGGCTTAATCCAATCAATTGGACAATCGATTGGGACATCTATTGAGCAATCAATTTTGCAAATCACAGAAACAACCATTTATTGAATCAATCGATTGACAAATCGATTGTGACAAAGTTTTTAAATCAGGAATGAGTTTTGTGATCAAAAAAATGGATTGGGACATCAATTGAATTAGATTTCTTAAACTACAAGTTTGTAGCAATTGATTAGGCAATCAACTGCAGTTAATCATTTATCAGAACCACTTTGAATAAATCGATTGGCACATAGATTTTGTCAAAATAGCTGAGGTTCTGTAACAAGCACAATCGATTGGCAAATCGATTGATGTAAAAGTCTGAGTCACTTTGATCAGCACAATTGATTGACGCATCGATTGAAGCTAAATGTTTAAGTTACAGAAATGATTCAGCTCATAGCCAAATCAATTATGACTGTGATTATGAAGTCGACTGAGCAATCGATTGTTTTGATCTCGTTGTTTGAACAAAACACCTATAATCGATTACTCAATCGATTTTGATACAATCATAATATCAGTTCTGATTTATGTATTAAAGGAATCGATTGGCAAATCGATTCATGCTTATATGATCAAGATTCAAGAAAAACAAGACATGTGAAAGTCGATTGGGCAATCGATTTAGCTGGCTTTAAAACATTATAAAATCGATTGAGCAATCGATTATCCTGGTGTTTTTTCTGAATATATATAAGCAGATTCAATCACTTTTAAAAAATAATCTTTTCATAACACTTGAACATCTTTTGAATAACTTTGATAAACACTTTGAGAGAAAAGTTTTACAACACGCAAAATATCATATAATAAAATAGAGTTGTCAAATAAATATGTAATTATTACTTTATTTAACAACTCTATTTTATTATATGTTAGAATTGTCTTCGTTATGAAGTACAACTATATAACAAAAATAATAATAACATAAAATAAAATAGAGTTGTCAAATAAAGTAAAAAGTACATATTTATTTGATAAACTCAATTTTATTATATGTTATTATTATCTTCGTT
>NC_021164.2:10382440-10384287 GCF_000331145.2 Cicer arietinum | reverse complement strand
GTTTGAAATCTGACGTGGAACCCGAGACATAGTTATAAATTTAGGAGAAGAATGCTATAAGGTTCTCTCGGTATTCGATTTCATTTTCACTTTTCGTGTGATTTTCATACTACCCGACAAAAATGGATTGAAATCCGTATTTTCGGACCAGACGATGGCTAGTATCTGAAATTTGACGTGGAACCCGAAACAAAGTTATAAATGTAGGAGAATATCATCCATATTTTCTGATCAGATGAATGCTATAAGTGTCTCTCGTTCGTCGATATCATCTGGAGTTTTCATGTGATATTCGTACCCCTCGAAAATAATAGACCGAAATCCGTGTTTTTGAACCTAACGATGGCTAGTGTTGGAATTCTGACACGGAACCCAAAACAATTATAAAATGGAACGAAATATGTATTTTTGGAAGAAACGATGGACATTGTTTGAAATCTGCACCGAACTCGAAACACAATTATAAATTTCGTTGAAGAATGTCGTAAGGGTCTCCCGGTCCTCGATTCATCTCGACTTTTCAAGTGATTTTCATACCACCTGAAAAAAATGGAATGAAATCCATATTTTCGAACAAGACGATGGCTAATGTTTGAAATCTTATCCAAAACTCGAAACTCAAAACACAATTTAAACGATCGCTAATGTTTGAAATCTTATCCAAAACTCGAAACTCAAAACACAATTTAAAATTTAGGACCAGAATGATATAAGGGTCCCCCAGTCCTCGATTTCATTTAGACCTTTCGGGTGATTTTCCTACCACCCAAAAAAATGGACCGAATTCCGTATTTTTGTACTAGAGGATGGCTAGTATTTGAAATATGACCCGAAATACAATTAAAAATTTAGGAGAAGAATGTTAAAAGGGTCTCCTGACCCTCGTTTTCATATGGACTTTTCAGGCGATTTTCGTTCCACTTGACAAAAATAGAACGAAATCGATATTTATGAACCAGACAATGGCTAGTGTTTGAAATCTAATACGAAACTCGAAACCCGACACACAATTTTAAATTTAGGTGAAGAATGCTATAAGGGTCTCACAGTCCTCGATATCATCTGGACTTTTCGGGTGAAAATCGTACCACCCGACAAAAATTGACCAAAATTCTTATTTTTGTACAAGATGATGGCTAGGGTTTGAAATCTTATTGGTAGGGTTTGAAAATCATACCAAACAACAAAAATAGACCGAAAACCGTATTTTCGGACTTGACGATGGCTAGTGTTTGAAATCTGAAACAAAACCCGAAACACATTCTTAAATGTAGGAGAAGAATTCTATAAGATATTTCCAAACCTCGACTTCATTTGGACTTCTTGGGCGACTATCGTACCACTCGGGCGATTTTTGTACTTCACAACAAAAATGGACTGAAATTTGTATTTTTAGTTCAAACGATGGCTAGTGTTTGAAATATGTCGCCGAGCCGGACACACAATTACAAATTTAGGAGAAGAATGCTATAAGGGTCTTCTGGTCCTCGATTTCATCTGGACCTTTCAGACGATTTTCGTACCACCTAACAAAAATGGACTAGAATTTGTATTTTCTGACAAGACGACGGCTAGTGTTTGAAATTTAACTTGAAACACAATTATAAATTTAGGAGAAGCATGCAAAAAGTCTCTCCCGCTACTCATTTTCATCAGGACATTTTGGGCGATTTTCGTACTACCCGACAAAAATGGACTAAAATCCATAACATATAATAAAATAGAGTTTTCAAATAAATATGTAATTATTACTTTATTTGGCAACTCTAATTTAATTTATGTAATTATTATCTTCGTTTTATAGTTTTACTATATAACAAATATATAATAATAACATATAAAAAAAA
>NC_021164.2:10381074-10381505 GCF_000331145.2 Cicer arietinum | reverse complement strand
GAAAATACAGATGTTGGTCCATTACCGTCGATGGGTACGAAAGTCGCCCAAAAAGTCCAGATGAAATCGGGTTCTGCGTTAGATTTGAAACACTAGCCATCGTCTTGTTCGAAAATACAGATTTCGGTCCATTTTAGTCGGGTGGTACGAAAATCGCTCGAAAAGTCTAGATGAAATCGAGGACTGGGAGACCATGACAACATTCTTCACCAAAATTTATAATTGTGTTTCGGGTTCCGCGCCAGATTTCCAACACTAGCCATCGTCTGGTCCGAATATACAATTTTCGGTCTATTTTTGTTGGGTGGTACAAAAATTGCCCGAAAAATGAAATCGAGGACCAGGATACCTTTATAGCATTCTTCTCCAAAATCTATAATTGTGTTTCGGGTTTTCCATCAAATTTAAAATATTAGCCATCGTCTTCTAAG
>NC_021164.2:10379144-10380574 GCF_000331145.2 Cicer arietinum | reverse complement strand
AATAATAACATTTAATAAAGAAGAAGAATGTTGTTAGGGTCTCCCAGTCCTCGATTTCATCTAGACTTTTCGGGTGATTTTTGTAACACTCGACAAAAATGGACCGAAATCCGTATTTTCGGACCAGACAATGGCTAGTGTTTAAAATCGGTCATAGAGCCCAAAAAACAGTTATAAATTTACATAAGAATTCTATAAGGGTCTCTAGGTCTTCGATTTCATATGAACTTTTCAGGCAATTTTCATACCACCCGACCAAACTGGACAGAAATCCGTATTTTCGGACAAGACAATGGCTAGTGTTTGAAATCTGATGCGGAACTCTAAACACAGTTATAAATTTTGGAGAAGAATGCTATAAGGGTCTATGGGTCCTCGATTTGTTCTGGACTTTTCGGGCAATTTTCTTACCACCAGACCAAAATGGACCGAAATCCGTATTTTCGGACCACACGATGGCTAGTGTTTGAAATCGGACGCAGAACTCGAAACAAAATTAAATTTTTTGGAGAAGAATGCTATAATGGTCTCCAAGTCCTCGATTTCATTTGGACTTTTCGGTCGATTTTCGTACCACCCGACTAAAATGGACTGAAATTCGTATTTTCTAACAAAATAATGGTTAGTGTTTGAAATCTGGCACGGAACCAGAAACACAATTATAGATTTTGGAGAAAAAATCCGATAAGGGTCTCCCGGTCCTCGATTACATTTAGACTTTTTGGGCGATTTTTATACCACCTGACTAAAATGGACCTAAATTCTTATTTTCAAACAAGATTATGGCAAATGGTTGAAATCTGACATGAAACCTGAAACACAGTTATAAATTTAGAAGAAGAATATTGTAAGGGTTTCCCGGTCATCGATTTCATTTGGACTTTTAGGGCAATTTTCGTAGCACCCAACAAAAATGAACTCAAATACGTATTTTCGGACCAGACGACGGATATTGTTTAAAATTTGGCGCGAAGCCAGAAAAACAGTTATAAAGTTTGGAGATGAATGCTATAAGGGTCTCCTGGTCCTCGATTTCATCTAGACATTTCCGGCTATTTTCGTACCACCAGACTAAAATGGACAGAAATTCGTATCTTCAAACAAAACAATGGTTAGTATTTGAAATCTATCGCGGAACCCGAAACACAATTATAAATTTTGAAGAATAATACAATAAGAGTCTCCTGGTCCTCGATTTCATCTGGATTTTTTGGACAATTTTCGTACACTCGACAACGATGGTCCAAAATCTATATTTTCGAACAAAACGATGGTTTGTGTTTGGAATCTGACACGGAACCCGAAACACAGTTATAAATTTAGGAGAAGAATGCTATAAGGGTTTCTCGAACACATAAAAAAAAAATGGACCCAAATTCTATTTTCGAACAAGAAATGGATAGTGTTTGAAATCTGATGCGGAACCCGAA
>NC_021164.2:10377762-10379118 GCF_000331145.2 Cicer arietinum | reverse complement strand
GTACAAGACGATGGCTAGTCTTTGAAATCTGGCGCGGAACCCGAAACCAAGTTATAAATTTTGGTGAAGAATGCTATAATGGTCTCGCGGTCCTCAATTTAATTTGGACATTTCGAACGATTTTCGTACCCCTCGAATAAAAATGGACCAACATCTGTATTTTTAGACCAGACGATGGCTAGTGTTAGAAATTTGGCGCGGAACTCGAAACATAGTTATAAGTTTTAGAGAAGAATGCTATAAGGGTCTCTCGGTCCTCAATTTCATCGGGACTTTCGAGCGATTTTCAAAACGCCGGACTAAAATGGACCAAAATCCGTATTTTCAAACAAGACGATGGCTAGTGTTTGAAATCTGACGTGGAACCCAAAAGAAAATTATAAAATTAGAAGAAGAATGATATAAGGGACTCTCGGTCTTGGATTTCATCTGGACATTTTGGGACGTTTTCGTACCACTCCAGAAAAAGGGCCAAATCAGTATTTTCAGACCATAGTTATAAATTTTGGAGAAGCATGCTATAAGAGTCTCCCGATACTCTAGTTCATATGGACTTTTTGGGCAATTTTCGTACCACCCGACAAAAATGGACCAAAGTCCGTAGTTTCAAATAAAACGATGGTTAGTGTTTGAAATATAAAACGCAGAACTCGAAACCATGTTATAAGTTTAGAAGAAGAATGCTATAAGGGTCTTGTGGTCCTCGATTTCATCTAGACTTTTCATGCAGTTTTTGTATCACCAGACAAAAATCTACCAAAATCCGTATTTTCATACCACACGATAGCTAGTGTTTGAATTCTGATGCGGAACCTGAAACACAGTTATAAATTTTGGAGAAGAATGCTATAAGGGTCTCCTGGTCCTCCATTTCATATGGAATTTTCGGGTGATTTTCATACCACCCGACTAAAATAGACCGAAATCCGTATTTTTAAACAAGACGATGGCTAGTGTTTGAAATTTAAGGCAGAACCCGAAACAAAGTTA
Organism: Cicer arietinum; assembly: GCF_000331145.2. Lineage (NCBI taxonomy): Eukaryota > Viridiplantae > Streptophyta > Magnoliopsida > Fabales > Fabaceae > Cicer > Cicer arietinum. The sequence goes on along the minus strand of NC_021164.2, from coordinate 10,378,128 downwards.
TAAATTTAGAAAAAGAATTTATAAAGGTCATTTGGTCCCCGATTTCATCTGGACTTTTCAGGCGATTTTCGTACCCATCGATAGAGTCTCTCAGTCCTCGATTTCATCTGGACTTTTCTGGCGATTTTCGTACCCATCGATGGTAATGGACCAAATTCTATATTTTCGGACCAAACGATGGCCAATGTTTGAAATCGGACCCGGAACCCTAAACACAGTTATAAATTTAGGAGAAAAATGCTATAATAAGAGTCTTCTGGTCCTCGATTTCATATGGATTTTTCGGGCGATTTTCGTACCCCTCGACAAAAATGGACCGAAATCAATATTTTCAGACCAGACGATGGCTAGTGTCAGAAATCTGGC
>NC_021164.2:10374734-10377231 GCF_000331145.2 Cicer arietinum | reverse complement strand
GGGCGACTTTCGTACCCATCGACGGTAATGGACCAACATCTGTATTTTCGGACTAGACGATGGCTAGAGTTTGAAATCTGGCGCGGAACCCGAAACAAAGTTATAAACTGTGGGGAAGAATGCTATAATGGTCTCCCGATCCTCGATTTCATTTGGACTTTTTGAGCGACTTTCGTACCCCTTGACAAAAAAGGACCAACATCTGTATTTTTGGACCAAACGATGGCTAGTGTTTGAAATCTGGCGCGGAACCTGAAACATGGTTATAAATTTTAGAGAATAATGCTATAAGAGTCTCTCAGTCCTCGATTTCATCTGGACTTTTTAGGCGATTTTCGTACCACCTGACAAAAATTGACCGAAATCGGGTGTTACGAAAGTCCCCGATTTCATCTAGACTTTTCAGGAAATTTTCGTACCACCCGGCAAAAATAGAATGAAATTCGTATTTTTAGACCTAGGAGAATAAGGCTTTTGAATTATTAAATTATTTGACAACTCTATTTTGTTAAATGTTATTATTATATTCGTTTTATAGTTTTACTACATAACGAAGATAATAATAACATATAATAAAATAGTGTTGTCAAATAAAGTAATAATTACATATTAATTTTACAACTCAAGTAGTTATATGTTATTATTATTTTCGTTATTTAGTACAACTACAAAACGAAAATAATAATAACGTATAATAAAACAGAGTTGTCAAATAAATATATATTTATTAATTTTTTTGATAATTATATTTTGTTAAAAGTTATTATTATCTTCATTTTAAAGGTTGACTGCATAACGAAGATAGTAATATCATTTAATAAAATAGAGTTTTCAAATAAATATGTAATTATTACTTTATTTGACAACTCTAATTTATTATATGTTAATATTGTCTTTGTTTTATAGTTTTACTTCATAACAGAGATAATAATAACATATAATAAAATAGGGTTGTCAATAAAGTCATAATTATATATTTCTTTTACAACTCGTTTTTATTATATGTTGTTATTATCTTTGTTATTAAAGTACCACTACAAAAGGAAAATACTATTATATTTTTCATGTAGTTGTACTTTATAACGACGATAATAGGAACATATAATAAAATAGAGTTGTCTAATCAAGTAATAATTACGTATTTATTTGACAACTCTATTTTGTTATATATTGTTATTATCTTTGTTTTATAGTTTTTTTCATAATGAAGATGATAATAACATATAATAAAATGGAGTTGTCAAATAAATATGTATTTATTTGTTTATTTGACAACTCAATTTTGTTCTTTGTTATTATTATCATCGTTTTATAGTTCTACGTCATAACTAATATAATAATAACATATAATAAAATAGAGTTGTCAAACAAATAAGTTATAATGAAGTTAAAAATAACATATAACAAAATAGAGTTTTCAAATAAAGTAATAATTACATTTTTATTTGCAACTCAATTTTCTTATATGTTTTTATTATTTTTGTGTTATAATTGTACTAAATAACGAAAATAATAATAACATATAACAAAATCAAGTTGTAAATTAAATACAAAACGAATATAATAATAATATATATTAAAATGGTGTTGTCAAATAAATATTTAAATATTACATTATTTGACAACACTATTTTATTTAATGTTATTATTATCTTCGTTTTATAGTTTTATTCCATAATAAAGATAATAATAACATATAATAAAATTGAGTTGTCAAAATAATATGTTACTATTAATTTATTTGATAATTCTATTTTAACATATAATAATAACATATAACGAAGATAGTAATAAGATATAATAAAAAAGAGTTGTCAAATAAATATGTAATTATTACTTTATTTCACAACTCTATTTAATTATATTTTAGTATTGTCTTCGTTATGAATTTCAACTATATAACGAAAATAATAATAACATAAAATAAAGAAGAGTTGTCAAATAAATTATTAAGTACATATTTATTTGATAAACTCAATTTTATTATATGTTATTATTATCTTCGTTACATAGTAAAACAATAAAACGAAGATAATAATAACATATAATAAAATAGTGTTGTCAAATAAAGTAATAATTACTTATTTATTAGACAACTCTTTTTTATTAAATATTATTATTATCTTCGTTTTGTAGTTGTACTTAATAACGAAGATAATAATAACATATAATAAAATAGAGTTATCAAATAATTAATTATTGCATATTTATTTGACAACTCAATTTTATTATATTATATTATTATCTTTATTATTAAGTATAATAATAAAACGAAGATAATAATAATATATAATAAACTAGAGTTTTCAAATAAATTAATTTTGACATATTTATTTGACAACTCAATTTTGTTATATGTTATTATTGTCTTTGTTATTAAGTACAACTACAAAACGAAGATAATAATAACATTTAATAAAGAAGATTAAAATAACATATAATAAAATATTATTTTCAAATAAAGTGATAATTATATCTTTATTTGACAACTATATTT
>NC_021164.2:10372163-10373965 GCF_000331145.2 Cicer arietinum | reverse complement strand
TTATAGCATTCTTTTCCTATATTTATAATTGTGTTTCAGGTTCCACGAATGATTTAAAACACTAGTCATCGTCTTGTTCCATATACGGATTTAGGTCCACTTTTTTTCAGGTGGTACGAAAATCGCCCGAAAAGTCCAGATGAAATCGAGGACCAGAAGACCCTTATAGCATTTTTCTCTTAAATTTGTAACTTTGTTTTGGGCTCGGCGTCATATTTCAAACACTAGCCATCGTGTGAACCAAAAATACGAATTTCAGTCAATTTTTGTTGTGAAGTATGAAAATCGCTCGAAAATCCATATGAAATCGAGGACCTAGATACCGTTTTAGAATTCTTCTCCTAAATTAATAACCGTGTTACAGATTCTGCATCAGATTTCAAACACTAGCCATCATCTTGTTCAAAAATACGGATATTCGTCCATTTTGGTCGGATGGTACGAAAATCGCCCAAAATGTCCATATGAAATCGAGGACCAGGAGACTCTTATAGCATTCTTCTCTAAAATTTATAAATGTGTTTTGGGTTCCGCGTCAGATTTCAAACACTATCCCTCGCTTGTCCAAAAATACAGATTTCGATCCATTTTTGTTAGGTGGCACGAAAATCTCCCGAAAAGTCCAGATGAAATCGAGAACCGGGAGACCATTATAGCATTCTTCACCAAAATTTATAATTGTGTTTCGGGTTCTGCATCGGATTTGAAACACTAGCCATCGTCTTGTAAGAAAATACAGATTTCGGTCCATTTTTGTCTGGTGGTACAAAAATTGCCCGAATAGTCTAGATGAAATCGAGGATGAGGAGACCCTTATTACATTCTTCTCCTAAATTTATAACTCTGTATCGGGTTCTTTGTCACATTTCAAACACTAACCATCGTTTGGTCTGAAACTACGGAATTGGTCTTTGTTGGGTGGTACAAAAATCGCCCAAAAAGTCCAGATGAAATCGAGGCTTGGGAGACCCTTGTAGAATTCTTCTCCAAAATTTATAATTGTGTTTCAAACACTAGCCATCGTCCGGTCAGAAAATACTGATTTTGGTCCTTTTTTGTCGTGGGGTACGAAAATCTCCCGAAAAGTCCATATGAAATCGAGGACTAGAAGACTCAAATTATAGCATTCTTCTACTGAATTTATAACTGTTTTTCGGGTTCTGTGTATGATTTCAAACATTGGCCATCGTTTGGTCCGAAAATACAGAGTTTGGTCTAGATGAAATCGGGGACCAAATGACCCTTATAAATTCTTGTTCTTAATTTATAATTGTGTTTCGAGTTCCGCTTCAGATTTCAAACATTAGCCATCGTCTTGTTCGAAAATACGGATTTCGGTCCATTTTAGTCGAGTGGCACGAAAAACGCCCGGAAAGTCCATATGAAATCGAGGACCAGGAAACCATTATAGCATTCTTCTCCAAAATTTATAATTGTGTTTCAGGTTCCGCACCAGATTTCAAACATCTCCCGAAAAAGACCCGAAGAAATTTAGTTCCAAAAATATGATTTTAGGTCTATTTTTGTCGGGTGGTACAAAAATCTCCCAAAAAAGACCAGAAGAATCCGAGGACCAAGAGATCGACAAAAATCTCCCGAAATTCTTCTCCAAAATTTATAATTGTGTTTCGGGTTCTGCATCAAAATTCAAACACTAGCCATCGTTTTGTATGAAAATACGGATTTTGGTAGATTTTTGTTGGGTGATACAAAAATCGCGCGAAAAGTCTAGATGAAATCGAGGACGAGGAGACCCTTATAGAATTCTTCTCCTAAATTTATAATTGTGTTTCGGGTTCTGC
>NC_021164.2:10368580-10371832 GCF_000331145.2 Cicer arietinum | reverse complement strand
TGAAAATACAGATGTTGGTCCATTTTTGTCGAGGGGTACGAAAATCGTCCGAAAAGTCCAATTGAAATCGAGGACCACGAGACCATTATAGCATTCTTCCCCAAAATTTATAACTTTGTTTCGGGTTCCGCGCCAGATTTCAAACACTAGCCATCGTCTTGTACGAAATACCCTGAAAAGTATAGATGAAATCGAGGACCAGGAGACTCTTATAGCATTCTTCTACTAAATTTATAAATGTGACTCGGGTTCCGCGTCAGATTTCAAACACTATCCATTGCTTGTTCGAAAATACGAATTTTGGTCTTTTATTTTCATGTGTACGAGAGACCCTTATAGAATTCTTCCCCAAAATTTATAAATGAGTTTTGGGTTTCATGTCCGATTTCAAATACTAGCCATTGTCTTGTCCGAAAATACGGATTTCGGTCCATTATGGTCGGGTGGTACGAAAATCACTCAAAAAGTCTAGATGAAATCGAGGATCGGGAGACCCTTATATCATTCTTATCCAAAATTTATAACTATGTTTCAGGTTCCGCATCAAATTTTAAACACTAGCCCTCGTCTAGTCCGAAAATACTGATTTCGATCCATTTTAGTCGGGTGGAATGAAAATCGCTCGAAAACTCCAGATCAAATCGACGACCGAGAGACCCCTATAGCATTTTTCCCCAAAATTTATAACTCTGTTTCAGGTTCCGCGGCAAATTTCAAACACTAGTTATCGTCTTGTCCGAAAATACAAATTTTGGTCCATTTTTGTCGAGGGGAACAAAAATTGCCCGAAAAGTCCAGATGAAATCGGGGAGAAGAAGATTCTTGTAGCATTCTTCTCCTAAATTTATAACTAAGTTTGGGGTTCTCCGTCAGATTTCAAACACTAGCTATCGTTTGGTCCGTACGAATTTTTGTCCATATTTGTCGGGTGGTTCGAAAATTGCCTAAACAGTCCAGATGAAATCGAAGACCGGGAAACCCTTATAGCATATCGTTTGGTCCGTACGAATTTTTGTCCATATTTGTCGGGTGGTTCGAAAATTGCCTAAACAGTCCAGATGAAATCGAAGACCGGGAAACCCTTATAGCATTCTTCTCCAAAATTTATAAATGTGTTCCGGGTTCCGCGTCAAATTTCAAACACTAGCCCTCGTCTGGTCAGAAAATACAAATTTCTGTTCATTTTTGTTAGGTGGTACGATAATCGCCCGAAAAGTCCACATGAAATCAAGGACCAAAAGACTCTTGTTGCATTCTTCTCCTAAATATATAAATGTATATCGGGTTCTGCGTCAGATTTCAAACACTAGCCATCGTCTTGTTGGAAATTACAGATTTCGGTCCATTTTTGACAGGGTGTACGGAAATCGTCTGAAAATTCCAAATGAAATCGAGGACCGGGTGATCCTTATAGCATTCTTCTCCTAAATATATAAAATATGTTTCTCATTTCGGGTCAGATATCAAACACTAGACATCGTCTGTTCTGAAAATACAGATTTCGGTCTATTTTGGTCGAGGGGTACGAAAATAGACCGAAAAGTCCAGATGAAATCGAGGACCGAGAGACCGTTACAGCATTCTTCTCCAAATTTATAATTGAGTTTCGGGTTCCACCTCAGATTTCAAACACTAGCAATTGTCTTCTTCGAAAATATGGATTTCGGTCTATTTTTGTCGGTGGTACGAAAATCGCCTGAAAAGCCTAGATGAAATCGAGGACCGGGAGACCCTTATAGCATTCTTCTCTTAAATTTATAACTGAGATTTGGGTTTCGGGTCAGATTTCAAACACTAGCAATTATCCTGTTCAAAAATATGAATTTCAGTCAATTTTTTGTTGGGTGGAACGAAAACAACTTGAAAGTTCCAGATGAATCGAGGAACGGGTGACCCTGATAGCATTCTTCTCTAAAATTTATTACAGATTTTTAGGTTCAGCCCTTTTTTGTCGAGGGGTAAGAAAATCGCGTGGAAAGTCCAGATGAAATCGAGGACCCGGAGACGCTTATAGCATTCTTCTCTAAAATTTATTACAGATTTTTAGGTTCAGCCCTTTTTTGTCGAGGGGTAAGAAAATCGCGTGGAAAGTCCAGATGAAATCGAGGACCCGGAGACGCTTATAGCATTCTTCTCTAAAATTTATTACAGATTTTTAGGTTCAGCCCTTTTTTGTCGAGGGGTAAGAAAATCGCGTGGAAAGTCCAGATGAAATCGAGGACCCGGAGACGCTTATAGCATTCTTCTCTAAAATTTATTACAGATTTTTAGGTTCAGCCCTTTTTTGTCGAGGGGTAAGAAAATCGCGTGGAAAGTCCAGATGAAATCGAGGACCCGGAGACGCTTATAGCATTCTTCTTCTAAATTTGTAACTATGTTTCGGGTTCCGCATCAGTTTTCAAACAATAGACATCATTTTGTTCAAAAACACGGATATCGGTACATTTTAGTCGGGTGATACTAAAATCGCCGGAAATGTTCAGATGAAATGTCCTAATTTTATAAATGTGTTTCGGGTACCTCATCAGATTACAACCAGTTGCCATCGTCTATTCCAAAAAGACAAATTTTTGCCCATTTTTGTCGAATGGCACCATACTCGCCCGAAAAGTCCAGATGAAATTGAGGACCGAGAGTCCCTTATATCATTCTTCTTCTAAATTTTTAACTGTGTTTCAGTTTCCGCGTCAAATTTCAAACAATAGCCATCGTCTTGTTCGAAAATACATATTTCGGTCCATTTTAGTCGTGCGGTACAAAAATTGCCCGAAATGTCTAGATGAAATCGAGGACCAGGAGACTCTTATAGCATTCTTCTCATAAATTTATAACTGTGTTTCGGGTTCCGCGTCAGTTTTCAAACACTATCCATCGTCTTGTTCAAAAATACGGACCGACAGACCCATATAGCATTCTTCTTCTAAATTTATAACTGTTTCGGTTTCCGCATCAGATTTCAAACAATAGCCATCATCATGTTGGAAAATACAAATATCGGTCCATTTTAGTCGGGTGGTACGAAAGTTGCCCAAAATGTCTAGATGAAATTGAGGACCAGGAGACTCTTGTTGCATTCTTCTCTTAAAATTATAATCGTGTTTCGGGTTCCGTGTCAGTTTTCGAACCATATCCATCTTGTTCGTAAAACGGATTTCGGTCCATTTTTATCGGATAGTACGAAAATCCCCCGAAAAGTCCAGATGAAATCGAGGACCCGGAGACGCTTATAGCATTCTTCTTCTAAATTTGTAA
>NC_021164.2:10364937-10367782 GCF_000331145.2 Cicer arietinum | reverse complement strand
ATGCCCTTATAGCATTCTTCTTCTAAACTTAAAACTGTGTTTCGGGTTTTGCGTTAGATTTTAAACACTAGCCATCATCTTCTTGGATTTCATTTGGACTTTTTAGGCGATTTTCGTACCCCTCGACCAAAATGGACCAAAATCTGTATTTTCGGACCAGACGATGGCTAGTGATTGAAATCTTACTCGAAATCAGAAACACTGTTATATATTTAGGAGAAGAATACTATAAGGATCTCCCAGTCCTTGATTTCATCTAGTATTTTCGGGTGATTTTCGTACCACCTAACTAAAATAAATCGAAATTCGTATTTTTGAACAAAACAATGGCTAGTGTTTGAAATACGACACGAAACTCGGAAGACAGTTATAAATTTAGGAGAAGAATGCTTTGAGGGTCTTTCAGTCCTCGATTTCATTTGGACTTTTCAGGCGATTATTTTACCCCTCGACAAAAAAGGACCGAAATCTATATTTTCGGACTAGGCGATGGCAAGTGTTTGAAATCTGGAGCAGAAACTAAAAACAAGTAATAAATTTTGGAGAAGAATGCTATCTAGGTCTCCTGGTCCTTGGTTTCATCTAGACTTTTCTGGTGATTTTCGTACCACCCGACAAAAAATAGACCGAAATCCGTATTTTCGAACAAGACTATGGCTAGTGTTTGAAATATGGAGCAAAACCTAAAAACAAGTAATAAATTTTGGAGAAGAATGCTATCTAGGTCTCCTGGTCCTTGGTTTCATCTAGACTTTTCTGGTGATTTTCGTACCACCCGACAAAAAATGGACCGAAATCCGTATTTTCGAACAAGACTATGGCTAGTGTTTGAAATATGGAGCAAAACCTAAAAACACGTAATAAATTTTGGAGAAGAATGCTATCAAGGTCTCCTGGTCCTTGGTTTCATCTAGACTTTTCTGGTGATTTTCGTACCACCCAACAAAAAATGGATCGAAATCCGTATTTTCGAACAAGACTATAGCTAGTGTTTGAAATTTGACCCAGAACATGAAACACAGTTATAAATTTTGGAGAAGAATGCTATAAGGTTCTCTCGGTCCTTGATTTTATCTGCACTTCTCGGGCGATTTTCATACCCCTCAACATAAATTGACCAAAATCTGTATTTTCGAATCAGACGATGGCTAGTGTTTGAATTTTGACGTGGAACTCGAAACACAGTTATAAATTTTGGAGAAGAATGCTATAAGGGTCTCTTGGTCCTCGATTTCATCTGGACTTTTTGGGCGATTTTCGTACCACCCAACAAAAGGGACCAAAGTCCATAGTTTCGGAAAAAATGATGCTTAGTGTTTGAAATATAGACACAGAACCCGAAATACAATTATAAATTTAGGAGAAGAATGCTATAAGGGTCTCCTGGTCCTCGATTTCATCTGGACTTTTTGGGCGATTTTCGTACCACCCAACAAAAGGGACCAAAGTCCATAGTTTCGGAAAAAATGATGCTTAGTGTTTGAATATAAGACACAGAACCCGAAATACAATTATAAATTTAGGAGAAGAATGCTATAAGGGTCTCCTGGTCCTCGATTTCATCTAGACTTTTTAGGCGATTTTTGTATCACCCGACAAAAATGGACCGATGGCTAGTGTTTCATGTCTGATGCGGAACCCGAAACATAATTATAAATTTTGGAGAATAATGCTATAATGGTCTCCAGGTCCTCGATTTCATATGTACTTTTTAGGCGATTTACGTATCACATGATTAAATGGACCGAAATCCGTATTTTTGAACAAGACAATGGCTAGTGCTTGAAATCTGACGCGAAACCCGAAACACAGTTATAAATTTAGAAGAAGAATTCTATAAGGGCCATTTGGTCCCCGATTTCATCTGGACTTTTCAGGCGATTTTCGTACCCATCGATGATAACGGACCAAATTCTGTATTTTCGTACTAGACGATGGACATTTTTTGAAATGAGTCGCGAAACCCGAAACATAGTTATAAATTCATGAGTAGAATGCTATAATAAGAGTTTTCTAGTCCTCGATTTTATCGGGTCTTTTCGGGCAATTTTTGTACCACCCGACAAAATTAGACCGAGGACCGAGAGAATTCTATAAGGGTCTCCCGGTCCTGGATTTCATGGTGACTTTTCGGGCGATTTTCATACCACTAGTCTAAAATGGATTGAAATCCGTATTTTCGAACCAAACGATGGCTAGTGTTTGAAATTTGACATGGAACCTAAAATACAGTTATAAATTTAGAAGAAGAATGCTATAAGGGTCTCTTGGTCGTCGATTTCATCTAGACTTTTCGGGCGATTTTCGTACACCTCGACAAAAATGGACCAAAATCTATATTTTCTTACCAGACAATGGATAGTGTTTGAAATCTGACCCGGAATCCGAAACACTAATATATATTTAGGAGAAGAATGCTATAAGGGTCTCTAGGTACTCGATTTCATGTAGTATTTTCGGTTGATTTTCGTACCACCCGACTAAAATGGACCAAAATTTGTATCTCTGAACAAAACAATGGCTAGTGTTTGAAATCCATTGACATAAGTAACAAACATACAATGTACATGTATCATTTGATAAATCTAACAGGTTGAACTGAGTAACATTTCAGGAAAAACAAGCAAACACTATACACTTGGAACAAAAGCTTGGAACTCAAGGAATCAACCAAAATTGGACGATGTGCTTGAGAAAGATGCAAATATGTATAGTGTGATTAGTGGTTATAGTAGTTATTTAGTAGACTCGTCACTATCGTTCCATACTTAAGTATTTGCCAAAGTAAAAATGAAATCATAAAATAAGAAAGTAAATCAATCAACTGATAAGTCAATTGATGAAT
>NC_021164.2:10364384-10364814 GCF_000331145.2 Cicer arietinum | reverse complement strand
TGAAACCTAAGTTCTGTGTTTAATCCAATCCATTGGACAATCGATTGGGACATCAATTGAGTAATCGATTTTGTGATTCACAGAACCAACCACTTACTGAATCAATCGATTGGCAAATCGATTGTGAAAAACGTTTTTCATCAGGAATGAGTTCTGTGATTAACCAAATCGATTGGACAATTAATTGAATTAAGTTTCTTAAACTTCAAGTTATGTGGCAATCGATTAGGTAATCGATTGAAAGAATGAACTAGTTAATCATTTATCAGAAGTTGTTGCATAATCGCTTGGCACATCGATTTCAACCAAAATAGCTGAGCTACTGTAACAAGCCAATTCGATTAGATTAGAACAGTGAAGTCACTGTGACTAGTCAAGTCGATTGGCAAATCGATTGGATTAAAACATTGGAGTCACTGTGACCAGCCAA
>NC_021164.2:10363322-10364081 GCF_000331145.2 Cicer arietinum | reverse complement strand
CCCCTGCATTTAATGGGGCTGCCTACATGTATTGGAAAGAGAGGATGTTAATTTTTCTTGAAGCATGTAGTCTAGATATACTAGAAGCAGTAATAGATGGTCCCTATGTGCCAACCATAGCTGGCACAGGTGATTCATCAATCCCAAAACCCAGATCAGATTGGTCTGTCGATGACAAGAAAAAGGTTGGATACAATGCTAAGGCTAGAAACATTATTACCTCTGCTTTAAGCGCTGACGAATTTTTCAGGGTCTCTAACTGCAAAACTGCCAAGGAGATGTGGGACACATTACAACAAACGCATGAAGGAACAACAATTGGTATCAAATGTAAAAAGCGCCCGAATCAACATGCTAATGCATGAGTATGAGGTGTTCAACATGAAGAAAGAGGAGTCCGTTAACGATATGCAGACAATATTTACTCACATAGTCAATAATCTAAATGCTCTTGGTAAGGTGATTGACAATGAGCAGCAAATCAGCAAAGTGATGAGGTGCTTGACCAAAGAATGGCAGCCAAAGATCACTGCCATAACAGAATCAAAAGACCTTGGTAGCATGTCAAATGCTACACTATTTGGAAAACTAAGAGAGCATGAGATGGAACTGCATAGACTGAGTGAGGCTGAGCAGACTGACAGAAAAAGAAAAGGGTTGTCTCTGAAAGCCCAAGCACATCAAACAAAGTCCGAACAAGAGATCTGCACTGACGATTCAAATAGTGAGACCGATGAAGATTCAGAAATTGGATTACTT
>NC_021164.2:10361601-10363150 GCF_000331145.2 Cicer arietinum | reverse complement strand
AACTTATGCACTGAAATGTGATTTAGAAAAGTTCAATAGTGGTAAAAACAATTTAGATATGCTTCTTGGAAACTAAAGAAATCTAAATGAAAAACCGGGACTTGGCTATAGACAAAACATGAATGTTAAAAAGAATCAGAAGTTTGTTAGATCTAAGCATATGCATGATATCTTCACTAAACCAAATCAGAATTCATCCTCTGTTGTTTCATGTCACTTTTGCTGTAAAAAGGGTCATATTGTTGTTAATTGTAAATTGAAAAAACTGGCTAACAAAGGATGGAAACAGATTTGGAAAGTAAAGACACCAATGTTTGAAACTAACCCTCCAGGACCCAATCTGAATTGGGTACCTAAAACCAAAATTTAAGTTACATTTTGCAGATATGCTTGACATCCAGGACTCATTCATGATACCTAGACAGTGGATGTTCCAAGCATATGACTGGAGACAAGTCAAAGTTCTTGTCTCTAAACTTAAAAGATGGAGGATATGTTAAATACGGTGACAAAAACAAAGGTAAGATACTCGGTATTGGAGACATAGGGAACGAATCGACTACGGTGATCAAAGACGTTCTTTATGTAAAGGATTTAAAACACAATTTGATTAGTATAAGTCAACTCTGCGATAAGGGATTCCAGGTATGTTTTACATCTCAGTCTTGTATAATTGAGCACAAGGAGAATAAAGACATAAAGTTGGTAGGTGACCGGGTCAATAACATATACATGCTTGATTTTAATGCTTTGCCTGGTAGTACTATTTGCTGTTTATTATCCAATTCTGATGAAAATTGGTTATGGCATAAGAGAGTAGCTCATATACATATAGCGATTAGGCATCACTTAATTAGGGATCAATATCAACAGGGTAAGATCAAGCTTGAATATGTTAATACAGCTGATCAGTTGGCTGATATTTTCACCAAAGCCTTACCCAAGGACAGTTTCTTCTTTATTAGAATGAAACTTGGAATTATAGATCACAATGAAATCTGATCCCTGTGACAAAATCGATTGAAACATTGATTATCTTGTGACTAGATAGAAAAACAACATTACAAAATCGATTGCATAATCGATTTATGATGCACAGTGTTTTAATTGTCAAAATTGAAAACACGATAATCGATTGCATAATCGATTTCCTAATCTCAGGTAGCAGTAAAGACTGGAGTATTCATTAATCCAATCGATTGGTTAATCGATTGAATTATTGGAAAATGGTTTAAAGAATCGACTTCATAATCGATTATTTTTTCCAGAACATCCAAAGATGTTAACTTTTTCCAAACTCTAACCCGAGCGTCGATTGGGAAATCGATTGAGTCAGAATTTTAAATCCTGCACTTAAAGGAATCGATTTGGAAATCGATGCTAAGATGAGCAGTTTCCTGAACTAATATGGAAATCGATTGGGACATCGATTTAGTAATTAAAAGACAATCGATTTGGGAATCGATTTGAAGTATGACTGTTACAAAAATTTTACTAGCCGTTGGAGACAAATATAACTGATCGTTCAACTCCCTACAGTAACGGTAAC
>NC_021164.2:10360089-10361159 GCF_000331145.2 Cicer arietinum | reverse complement strand
AAAAAGAATAAGCTTATCTCTTCTCCTCAACTCAAGAAACCTCAGCCTGCTAAAGGTAAACAAGCTGAAGACTTTGATCTACCACCTGTTTTCCTCAATCGAAAAATCCATGAGGCACGAACCATGGATTTTGCTTATTTTGATTCAAATGGTTTTTCATTTCAAAATCATTTACGGTTTCATGGTTTGGAAGGATTTCTCTCCTGCTCTCTTGACATATATCCAAAGCTCATTAAGGCATTCTATTCCAACTTCAGTCTCACTGCCACATGCTTTAAATCTGAAGTAAAAGGAAAGAAAATTTCCATGTCTTTTGAGGAATTTTCTGAACTTTCGGGTTTGCCATTCTATGGTCAATCTGTTGATGGAAGAACCGAGGCAGATTCTACTGATGAAGCGTGGGAAACATCAGTAGACAGGCACACTTCTGTTCAGGACCTGATGATTGAGGGATTCGTCGAAAATCTATCACTTCCTATAGGTCAAATGAAGGTCCAATATAGGATGCTCATGTACGTACTAACACGAATGTTAGTGCCTAGGTCGGGAAATCACGCTGTTTTCCAGAGGCTGGACATTACTCTGTTGTGGGGATTATACAAAGAGCTCAAGATGAGCTGGACCTGGATTGTTCTTATGAACATGTCAGAATCTGCTCATGGTAAGCAGCTCCTCCCTTACCCACAACTCAGCACAAAGATTCTGAGACATTTTAAAGTTTCTGTTGTCAATGAAGAATCTGCCAAAACTACTCTCACTTTTGGAGAATCAATTGTAAACCAAATGCAATTGAAACGAATAAACGACATTTGGACTCGAGCTCAGCCTAATGCTGAACAAACTCAGCCAAATGCGGAACAAGCTGAGCCAGTTGAAGCCCATTCTAAGGTTTTAACTAAGTTGCTAGAATTCATGGAGAATCAAGCTGCCCATAATGCAAGAGTAGAAGCATCTCTAAGGACTCTCCAAGCATCTCTCAACTTAGATAGCATCTCTAAGAGTAGAAGCACTTAGGCCTTAAACTGTCATTTGAAGATATTGTAGATATAGGCCGTCAAGCAACAGAAGAT
>NC_021164.2:10358178-10359589 GCF_000331145.2 Cicer arietinum | reverse complement strand
AATCGATTTCCCAATCGATGCTCGGGTTAGAGTTTGGAAAAAGTTAACATCTTTGGATGTTCTTGAAAAAATAATCGATTATGAAGTCGATTCTTTAAACCATTTTCCAATAATTCAATCGATTAACCAATCGATTGCATTAATGAATACTCCAGTCTTTACTGCTACCTGAGATTAGGAAATCGATTATGCAATCGATTATCGTGTTTTCAATTTTGACAATTAAAACACTGTGCATCATAAATCGATCATGCAATCGATTTTGTAATGCTGTTTTTCTATCTAGTCACAGGATAATCGATGTTTCAATCGATTTTGTCACAGGGATCAAATTTCATTGTAATCTATAATTCCAAGTTTCATTCTAATAAAGAAGAAATTGTCCTTGGGTAAGGCTTTGGTGAAAATATCAGCCAACTGATCAGCTGTATTAACATATTCAAGCTTGATCTTACCCTGTTGATATTGATCCCTAATTAAGTGATGCCTAATCGCTATATGTATATGAGCTACTCTCTTATGCCATAACCAATTTTCATCAGAATTGGATAATAAACAGCAAATAGTACTACCAGGCAAAGCATTAAAATCAAGCATGTATATGTTATTGACCCGGTCACCTACCAACTTTATGTCTTTATTCTCCTTGTGCTCAATTATACAAGACTGAGATGTAAAACATACCTGGAATCCCTTATCGCAGAGTTGACTTATACTAATCAAATTGTGTTTTAAATCCTTTACATAAAGAACGTCTTTGATCACCGTAGTCGATTCGTTCCCTATGTCTCCAATACCGAGTATCTTACCTTTGTTTTTGTCACCGTATTTAACATATCCTCCATCTTTTAAGTTTAGAGACAAGAACTTTGACTTGTCTCCAGTCATATGCTTGGAACATCCACTGTCTAGGTATCATGAATGAGTCCTGGATGTCAAGCATATCTGCAAAATGTAACTTAAATTTTGGTTTTAGGTACCCAATTCAGATTGGGTCCTGGAGGGTTAGTTTCAAACATTGGTGTCTTTACTTTCCAAATCTGTTTCCATCCTTTGTTAGCCAGTTTTTTCAATTTACAATTAACAACAATATGACCCTTTTTACAGCAAAAGTGACATGAAACAGCAGAGGATGAATTCTGATTTGGTTTAGTGAAGATATCATGCATATGCTTAGATCTAACAAACTTTTGATTCTTTTTAGCATTCCTGTTTTGTCTACAGCCAATTCCACATTTATTGTGATTCTGTTTAACATTCACATTTGGTCTATAACCAAGTCCAGATTTTTCATTTAGATTTCTTTGGTTTCCAAGAAGCATATCTAAATTGTTTTTACCACTATTGAACTTTGCTAAATCACATTTCAGTGCATAAGTTTCCTTTTTCAGATTTTCATTTGTGTCTTTAA
>NC_021164.2:10339334-10339709 GCF_000331145.2 Cicer arietinum | reverse complement strand
TCAAAAGACATGGAAATTTTCTTTCCTTTTACTTCAGATTTAAAGCCTGTGGCAGTGAGACTGAAGTTGGAATAGAATGCCTTAATGAGCTTTGGATATATGTCAAGAGAGCAGGAGAGAAATCCTTCCAAACCATGAAACCGTAAATGATTTTGAAATGAAAAACCATTTGAATCAAAATAAGCAAAATCCATGGTTCGTGCCTCATGGATTTTTCGATTGAGGAAAACAGGTGGTAGATCAAAGTCTTCAGCTTGTTTACCTTTAGCAGGCTGAGGTTTCTTGAGTTGAGGAGAAGAGATAAGCTTATTCTTTTTTTGAGCTGTATCCTTCATAGCATCAGCCGTTAACTTTTCAGTGGGAGGAGGCTTCCTC
>NC_021164.2:10338888-10339287 GCF_000331145.2 Cicer arietinum | reverse complement strand
TTTCCCTTATCTTTTGCCATGATTTTATGTGTTGGGATGGAGACTCTCTTTGAAGTTGGTGGAGGTGATGGGGTTCTTCCACTTGAAGATGATGATGGTGATGGTGATCTTGCAGAGGTTTGCTTTACTCTTGCCATCAGTAAGATTAAAGATGGTTTTTAGAAGTGATGGGGTCTTGAGAATATTGAGAAGTATGTAAGGCTTACAGTGAAAGATCAGAAAGCTATGAGAAGTTTGAGAAATTTTGGAAAAGTGAGATGGGGAATCGATTTAGGGTTTTAGACGGATTTAAGTATTCCTGTTCAAAATCGATTCGTCAATCGATGTTGTTAAGCTCTTTGCGCATGCTACGTCGATTTCTCAATCGATTAGGTTACCGTTACTGTAGGGAGTTGAACG
>NC_021164.2:10334259-10338388 GCF_000331145.2 Cicer arietinum | reverse complement strand
ATACGATTTTCATTCCATTTTTGTCGGGTGATTCGAAAATAGCCTGAAAAGTCTAGATGAAATGGGGGATTTTCATACCACCTGATTTCAGTCCATTTTTGTTGGGTGGCACGAAAATCGCCTGAAAATACAAATGTTGGTCCATTTTTGTCGAGGGGTACGAAGTCGCCCGAAAAGTCCAAATGAAATTGAGGACCGGGAGACCACTATAGCATTCTTCCCCAAAATTTATTACTTTGTCCCGGGTTCCGCGCCAGATTTCAAACACTAGCCATCGTCTAGTCCGAAAATACAGATGTTGGTCCATTATCGTCGATGGGTACGAAAGCCGACCGAACAGTCAAACTGAAATCGAGGACCGGGGGATTTATAACTGTGTTTCGGGTTCCGCGTTAGATTTGAAACACTAGCCATCGTCTTGTTCGAAAATACGGATTTTGGTCCATTTTAGTCGGGTGGTACGAAAATCATTCGAAAATTCGTGGACCGGGAGACCATTATAACATTCTTCTCCAAAATTTATAACTGTGTTTCAGGTTCCGCGCCAGATTTGAAACACTAGCCATCGTCTGTAAGAAAATACGGATTTCGGTCCATTTTGGTCGGGTCATACAAAAATCGCCCGAAAAGTCTACATGAAATCGAGGACCAGAAGACCCTTATAGCATTCTTGGCCTAAAGTTATAACTCTGTTTCGGGTTCTGCGTCAGGTTTCAAACACTAACCATCGTTTTGTCTGAAACTACAGACTTTGGTCTATTTTTGTTGGGTGGTACTAAAATCATCCGAAAAGTCCAGATGAAATCGAGGATCGGGAGACCCTTATAGAATTCTTCACCTAAATTTATAACTGTGTTTTTGGTTCCTCGCCAGATTTCGAACACTAGCCATCGTCTGGTTTGAAAATACTGATTTTGGTCCATTTTTATCGAGGGGTTCAAAAATTGCCCAAAAAGTCCATATGAAATCTAGGACCAGAAGAATCTTATTATAGCATTCTTCTACAGAATTTATAACTGTGTTTCGGGTTCCGTGTCTGATTTCAATCATTGGCCATCGTCTTGTCCGAAAATACAGAATTTGGTCCATTATCATTGATGGGTACGAAAATCGCCTGAGAAGTCCATATGAAATCGGGGACCAAATGGCCCTTATAAAATTCTACTTCTAAATTTATAACTGTGTTTTGGTTCCCGCGTCAGATTTCAAACACTAGCCATCGGTTTTATTCGAAAATACGGATTTCGGTCCAGGACCCCATTATAGCATTCTTCTCCAAAATTTATAACTGTGCTACGGGTTCCACGCCAGATTTCAAACATTAGCCATCGTCTAGTCCGAAAATACAATTTTCGGTCTATTTTTTTCGGGTGGTACAAAAATCCCTCGAAAAGACCAGATGAAATCGAGGACCAGGAAACCCTTATAGCATTCTTCTCCGAAATTTATAATTATGCTTCGGGTTCCGCATCAGAATTCAAACACTAGCCATCGATCGATTTTTGTCGGGTGATACAAAAATCGCCTGAAAAGTCTAGATGAAATCGAGGACCAGGAGACCCTTATAGCATTCTTCTCCTATATTTATAAATGCGTTTTGGGTTCTGCATCTTATATTTCAAACACTAACCATCGTTTGGTCCAAAACAACGGACTTTGGTCCATTTTTATTGGGTGGTACGAAAATTGCCCAAAAATTCTAGATGAAATCGAGTACCGGGAGACCCTTATAGCGTTCTCCCCCAAAATGTATAACAGTGTTTCGGGTTCTGCGGCATATCTCAAACTCTAGCCATCGTTTGGTATGAAAATACCGATTTTGGTCATTTTTTGTCGAGGGGTACGAAAATGGCCCGAAAAAACCAGATGAAATCGAAGACATAGAGTCCCTTATATCATGTTGGTCCATTTTGGTCGGGTGGTACAAAATCGTCCAAAAAATCCAGATGAAATCGAGGACCTGGAGACCCTTATACCATTCTCCAAAATAATTTATAATATTGTTTCACGTACTGCGCCAGATTTCAAACACTAACCATGGTTTTGTTTGAAGATACAGATTTCGGTCCGTTTTAGTCGGGTGGTACGAAAATCGCCGGAAAAGTCCTGATGAAATCGAGGACCAGGAGACCCTTATAGCATTCTTCTCCAAAATTTATAACAATTTTTCGGGCTTTGCCTCAAATTTTAAACACTAGCCATCGTGTGGTCAGAAAATACGAATTTCGGTTCGTTTTTGTTGGGTGGTACGAAAATTGCTTAAAAAGTCCAAATGAAATCGTGGACCGGGACACCCTGACAACATTCTTCTTCTAAAATGATAACTTTGTTTCAAGTTACGCGTCAGATTTCAAAACTAGCCATAGTCTTGTTCGAAAATACGAATTTAGGTCCATTTTAGTAGGGTAGTACGAAAATCGCCCGAAAACTCTAGATGAAATCGAGGACCGGGAGACCATTATATCATTCTTCTAAAAAATTTATTACTGTCATCCGAGCTCCGCACCAGATTTTAAACACTAGCTCTCGTCTGGTTTGAAAATACAGATTTCGGTCCTTTTTCTCGAGGGTTACGAAAATCGCCCGTAAAGTCCAGATGAAATCGAGGACCGAGAGACCCTTATAGCATTCTTCTCCAAAATTTATAATTGTGTTCCGGGTTCCGTGTCAGATTTCAAACACTAACCATCGTTTTGTTAGAAAATACAGATTTGGGTTCATTTTAGAAGGGTGGTACGAAAACTGTCCAAAAAGTCCAGATGAAAACGAGGATCGGGAGACCTTTATAGCACTCTTCTCCAAAATTTATAATTGTGTTTCGGTTTCCGCGACAGATTTCAAACACTAACCATCGTTTAGTTCGAAAATACGAATTTCGGTCCATTTTAGTCGTGTGGTACGAAAATCAACCGAAAAGACCAGATGTAATCGAGGACCAGGAGACCCTTATAGCATTCTTCATCTAAATTTATAAGTGAGTTTCGGGTTCCGCCTCAGATTTCAAACACTAGCAATTGTCTTGTTTGAAAAGAGGAATTTGGGTCCATTTTTCTTGGGTGGTACGAAAATCTGCCGAAAATCCCAAAGGAAATCGAGGACTGGGAGACCCTTATATCATTCTTATCCAAAATTTATAACTGAGTTTCGGGTTCCGCGTCAGATTTCAAACACTTGCAATCATCTTGTTCGAAAATACGGATTTCAGTGCATTTTTTGTCGGGTGATAAGAAAATCACCTGAAAAGTCAAGATGAAACCGAGGACCAAGAGACCCTGATAGCATTCTTCTCCTAAATTCATTATTGTGTTCCGAGTTCCGTGTCGGATTTCAAACACTAGCCATTGTTTTGTTCAAAAATACGAAAATCGGTCCATTTTAGTTGGGTTGTACGAAAATTACCCAAAAATACCTAATAAAATCGAGGACCGGGAGACCCTTATAACATTCTTCTCCTAAATATATAACAGTGTTTCGGATTCTAAGTCAGATTTCAAACACTAGCCATCGTATGGTCCGAAAATATAGATTTTGGTCCTTTTTTGTCAAGTGGTACGAAAATCCCCGAAAAGTCCAGATGAAATCGGCGACCGAGAGACCCTTATAGCATTCTTCTTCTAATTTCGGGTTCCATGTCAAAATTTAAACACTAGCCATTGTTTGGTCCGAAAATACGGAATCCAATCCATTTCAGTCTAGTGGTATGAAAATCGACCGAAAAGTCCAGATGAAGTCGAGGACCGGGAGACCCTTATAGTATTCTTCTCAAAAATTTATAACCATGTTTTAGGTTCCGCGTCAAATTTCAAACACTAGCCCTTGTTTGGTCCGGAAATACTTATTTCGGTCCTTTTTTGTCGGGTGGTATGAAAATCGCCAGAAAATGCCATATATAAAATCAACGACCGAGAGACCCTTGTACCATTCTTCTCCTAAATTTATAATTGTGTTCCAAGTTCCGTGTCAGATTTCAAACACTAACCATCGTTTTGTTTGAAAATACTGATTTCAGTCCATTTTAGTCAGGTGGTACGAAAGTCGTCCAAAAAGTCCACATGAAATCTAGGACCGAAAGACCCTTATAAGATTCTTCTTCTAAATTTATAACTGTGTTTTGATTTCCGCGTCAGAT
>NC_021164.2:10330047-10334064 GCF_000331145.2 Cicer arietinum | reverse complement strand
GAAAAGCCCAGATGAAATCGATGACCGAGTTCCGCATCATATTTCAAACACTAGCCATCGTTTGGTCTGAAAATACGGATTTTGGTCTATATAAGTAGAGTGGTACGAAAATCGCTCGAAAAGTCCAGATGAATTCGAGGACCGAGAGACCCTTATAGAATTCTTCTTTAAAATTTATAATTGTGTTTCAGGTTCCGCGTCATATTTCAAAATCTAACAATTGTCTTGTTTGAAAATACGGATTTTGGTTCATTTTAGTTGAGTGGTACAAACGTCGCCCGAAAAGTCCAGATGAAATCTAGGACCGGGAGACCCTTATATCATTCTTCTCCAAAATTTATAACTATATTTCTGGTTCAGCGTCAGATTTCAAACACTAGCCATAGTCTTTTTAGAAAATATGGATTTCGGTCCATTTTAGTTGGATCGTATAAAAATCGCCTGAAAAGTCGAGATGAAATCGAGGATTTGGAGACCCTTGTAGCGTTCTTCTCCAAAATCTATAACTGTCTTTCGAGTTCTGCGCTAGATTTACAAAACTAGCCAAACTTTGGTCCAAAAATACATATTATAGTCCATTTTTGTCGAGGGGTACGAAAATTGCCCGAAAAGTCCATATGAAATTGAGGACCGAGAGACCCTTATAGCAATCTTCTTCTAAATTTAAAAATGTGTTGTGGGTTCTGCGTCAGATTTCAAACACTACCCATCGTCTTGATCGAAAATACGAATTTCGGTCCAATTTAGTTGGGTGGTTCGAAAATTCCCCGAAATGTCCAGATAAAATGAAGGACCAAGAGACTATTATATTATTCTTTTCCAAAATTTATAACTGTGTTTCGGGTTCTGCGTCAGATTTCAAAACTTATCCATGTCTTGTTCAAAAATACGGATTTCGGTCCATTTTTGTGGTGTGGTACAAAAATCTCTCGAAAAGTCCAGATGAAATCGAGGACCAGGAGAGACTTATAGCATTCTTCTCCTAAATGTATAAAAGTGTTTCGGGTTCCACGTCAGATTTCAAACATTAGCCATCGTTTGGTCATAAAATATAGATATTGGTCCATTTTTGTCGAGGGGTACAAAAATCGCCCGAAATGTCAAGATGAAATCGAGAACCAAGAGACCGTTATAGCATTCTTCTTCTAAATTTATAATCGTCAGATTTCAATAACTAGCCATCGTCTTGTTCGAAAATACGGATTTCGGTCCATTTTAGTCGGGTGGAACGAAAATTGCACGAAAAGTCCAGATGAAATCGTGGACCGGGATACCCTTATAGCATTCTTCTCCAAAATTTAAAACATAGTTTCAGGTTCTGCGTCATCTTTCTAATTCAAGCCATCGTCTAGTCTTGAAATACAGATTTCAGTCAATTTTGGTCGGCTGGTACGAAAATCTCCCGAAAAGACCAATGATTGTCTAGTCAGATTTAAAAACCTAATGATTGTCTAGTTCGAAAAAATAGATTTCAATCCATTTTTGCGGGGTGGTACGAAAATCGCCTAAATAGTCTAGATGAAATTGAGGACCGAGAGACCCTTTTAACATTCTTCTCCTAAATATATAATACTATTTCAGGTTCCGCATCATATTTCAATCACTAGCCATCGTTTGGATTGAAAATACAGATTTTGGTCCACTTTAGTCAAGGGGTAAGAAACTCGCCCAAAAAGTTCAGATAAAATCGAGGACCGAGAGTCCCTTATAGAATTCTTCTTCTAAATTTATAACTGTGTTTTGGTTTTCCCATCAGATTTCAAACACTAGCCATCATCTTGTTTGAAAATACGGATTTCGATCTATTTTAGTCGGGTGGTACCAAAATCTCCTGAAATGTCCAAATGAAATTGAGGACCAGGAGACTCTCACAGCATTCTTCTCCTAAATTTATAATTGTTTTCCGGGTTCCGCGTCTGATTTCAAACACTAGCCATCGTCTTGTTCGAAAACATGGATTTCAGTCCATTTGTGTCGGGTAGTACGAAAATCGCAGAAAAGTCAAGAGAAAATCGAGGACCGAGAACCCTTATCGCATTCTTCTCCTAAATATATAACAGTATTTCGGGTTCCGCGTCAGATTCCAAACACTAGCCATAGTCTTTTTAGAAAATAGGGATTTTGGTCCATTTTAGTTGGATTGTATGAAAATAAGCTGAAAAGTCCAGATGAAATCGAGGATAGAGATAACCTTGTAGCACTCTTCTCCAAAAATTATAACTGTGTTTTGAGTTCTGCGCTAGATTTCAAACACTAGCCAAACTGTGGTCCGAAATTACAAATTTTAGTCCATTTTTATCGAGGGTTACGAAAATCGCCAGAAAAGTCTAGATGAAATCGAGGACTGAGAGACCCTTTTAGCATTCTTCTTCTAAATTTATAATTTTGTTTCGGGTTCCGTGTCAGATTTCAAACACTAGCCATCGTCTTGTTCGAAAATACGGATTTTGGTCCAATTTAGTACGGTGGTTCCAAAATTGCCCGAAATGTCCAGATGAAATCGAGGACCAAGAAACTCTTATGGCATTCTTTTCCAAAATTTATAACTGTGTTTTGGGTTCCGCGTCAGATTTCAAATACTATCCATCGTCTTTTTCGAAAATACGAATTTCGATCCATTTTTGTCGTGTGGTACGAAAATCTCCCGAAAAGTCCAGATGAAATCCAGGACCGGGAGACCCTTATAGCATTCTTCTAAATGTATAACAGTGTTTTAGGTTCCACGTCATATTTCCAACGCAAGCCATCGTTTGGTTAGAAAATATAGATATTGGTCCATTTTTGTCGAGGGGTACGAAAATCGCCCGAAAAGACCAGATGAAATCGAAGACCAAGTGACCCTTATAGCATTCTTCTCCTAAATTTATAACTGAGTTTCGGGTTCCACCTCAGATTTCAAACACTAGCAACTGTCTTGATCGAAAATACGGATTTCTGTCCATCTTTGTCGGGTGGTACAAAAATCGCCCGAGAATCCCAGATAAAATCGATGATCATGAGACCCTTATTGCATTCTTCTCCTAAATATTTAACTGAGTTTTGGGTTTCGACTCAACTTTCAAACACTAGCAATCATCTTGTTCAAATATACGGATTTCGGTCCATTTTTTGTCGGGTGGTACGAAAATCACATGAAAAGTCCAAATGAAATCGAGGACAGAGGGACCCTGATAACATTCTTCTCAAAAATTTATTACTAGTTTTTAGATTCCCTGCCAGATTTCAAAC
The DNA here is from genome assembly GCF_000331145.2 of Cicer arietinum. Taxonomy (NCBI): domain Eukaryota; kingdom Viridiplantae; phylum Streptophyta; class Magnoliopsida; order Fabales; family Fabaceae; genus Cicer; species Cicer arietinum. The sequence continues at coordinate 10,330,836 of NC_021164.2, read as the reverse complement.
ACTTGCCATCGTTTGGTTTGAAAATACAGATTTTGGTCCATTTTTGTCGAGGGGTACGAAACTCTGCCGAAACGTTCAGATGAAATCGAGGACCGAGAGTCCCTTATAAGATTCTTCTTCTAAATTTATAACTATGTTTCGGTTTCCGCATTAGATTTCAGACTCTATCCATCGTGTTTTTCGAAAATAGGGATTTCGGTCCTTTTTGTCGGGTGGTACGAATATTGCCCGAGTAGTCCAGCTGAAATCGAGGACCGAGAGATCCTTATAAAATTCTTCTCCTAAATTTATAACAATAATTCGGGTTCCGCATCAGATTTCAAACACTAGCCATCGTTTGGTCCGAACCCAAAAAGTCCAAATGAAATCGAAGATTGAGAGACCTTTTATAGCATTCTTCTTCTAAATTTATAATTGTGTTTCGACTTCCCCGTTAGATTTCAAACACTATTCATCATCTTGTTCAAAAATACGTATATCGGTCCATTTTAGTCGGGTGGCACGAAAATTGCCTGAAATGTCCAGATGAAATCAAGGACAAGAAGACTCTTATAAATGTGTCTCGGGTTCCACGACAGATTTCAAACACTATCCATCGTCTCCTGGTCCTCGATTTCATCTGGACTTTTTGGGCGAGTTTCATACCACTAGACTAAAATGGATTGATATCCGTATTTTCGGACCAGACGATGGCTAGTGTTTGAAATTTGACATGGAATCCGAAATACAACAATAAATTTAGAAGATGAATGCTATAAGGGTCTCTCGGTCGGCGATTTCATTTGAAGA
>NC_021164.2:10329578-10329975 GCF_000331145.2 Cicer arietinum | reverse complement strand
CATCGATTTCATCTAGACTTTTCAGGCGATAATCGTACCATCAACAAAAAAGGACTGAAATCCGTATTTTCGAAAAGGACTGTGGCTGGTGTTTGAAATCTGAAGCGGAACCTGAAGCATAGTTATAAATTTAGAGCAAGAATGTTAGAAGTTTCCCTCGGTCCTCGATTTCATCAGGACTTTTCGGGCGATTTTCGTACCACCCGACTAAAATGGACCGAAATCCATATTTTTGGACCACATGAGGGCTAGTGTTTGAAATTTGACGCAGAAGCTGAAACTCTGTTAAATTTTTTGGAGAAGAATGCTATAAAGGTCTGCCATTCCTGGATTTTTCAGGTGATTTTCATACCACTAGACTAAAATTGATTGAAATCCGTATTTTCGGACCAAACGA
>NC_021164.2:10326579-10329499 GCF_000331145.2 Cicer arietinum | reverse complement strand
AAATACAGTTATAAATTTAGAAGAAGAATGCTATAAGGGTCTCTCGGTCGTCGATTTCATCTAGACTTTTCGGACGATTTTCGTACCCCTTGACAAAAATAGACCAAAATCTATATTTTCGGACGAGACGATGGCTAGTGTTTGAAATCGAACATGGAACACGAAATACAGTTATAAATTTAGAAGAAGAATGCTATAAGGGTCTCTCGGTCGTCGATTTTATCTAGATTTTTCGGACGATTTTCGTACCCCTTGACAAAAATAGACCAAAATCTATATTTTCGGACCAGACGATGGCTAGTGTTTGAAATCGAACATGGAACACAAAATACAGTTATAAATTTAGAAGAAGAATGCTATAAGGGTCTCTCGGTCGTCGATTTCATCTAGACTTTTCGGACGATTTTCGTACCCCTTGACAAAAATAGACCAAAATCTATATTTTCGGACCAGACGATGGCAAGTGTTTGAAATCTGACTCAGAATCTGAAACACTGTTATATTTTTAGGAGAAGAATGTTGTAAGGGTCTCCCGGTCATCGATTTTATCTGGTATTTTCGGGTGATTTTCGTACCACCTGACTAAAATGGACCAAATTTCGTATTTTTGAACAAGACTATGGCTAGTGTTTGAAATTTGACCCAGAACCTGAAACATAGTAACAAATTTTTAAGAAGAATGCTTTAAGGGTCTCTCGGTCGTCGATTTTATGTCCATTTTTGGGGAGATTTTCGTACCGTTCGACAAAAATGGACTAAAATCTGTATTTTCTGATCAGACGATGGTTAGTGTTTGAATTTTGATGCGGAACCCGAAACATAATTATAAATTTTGGAGAAGAATGCTATTAGGGTCTCCCGACAAAAATGGAATGAAATTCATATTTTCGGACTAGACTATGGCTAGTGTTTATAATTGGGCGCAGAGCCTGAAAAACAGTTATAAATTTTTGAGAAGAATGCTATAAGGGTCTCCCGGTCCTCGATTTCATCTAGACATTTCTGGAAATTTTCGTACCACCCAACAAAAATGGACCAAAGTCTATAGTTTTAGACCAAACGATGGTTAGTGTTTGAAATCTGACGCAGAACCTGAAATAGACTTTTCGATTTCAAATAGACTTTTCGGGCGATTTTGGTATCTCCCGACAAAAATGGACTAAAATTTGTATTTTCTGACCAGACGATGACTAGTGTTTGAAATCTAACCCAAAACACAATTATAAATTTAGGAGAAGCATGCTAAAAGTCTCTCCCGCTGCTCATTTTCATCTGGACTTTTTGGGTGATTTTTGTACCACCCGACAAAAATGGAGTAAAATCCGTAACATATAATAAAATAGAGTTGTCAAATAAATATGTAATTATTACTTTATTTGACAACTCTAATTTAATTTATGTTATTATTATCTTCATTTTATTGTTTTACTAAATAACGAAGATAATAATAACATATAATAAAATTGAGTTTATCAAATAAATATGTACTTATTACTTTATTTGACAACTCTATTTTATTTTATGTTATTATTATTTTCGTTCTATAGTTGTACTTCATAACGAAGACAAATTAACGTATAATAAAATAGGGTTGTTAAATAAAGTAATAATTATATATTTATTTGACAACTCTATTTTATCATATGTTATTACTATCTTTGTTATGCAGTCAAACTTTAAAAGGAAGATAATAATAACATATGATAAAATAGAATTATCCAATAAATTAATAGTTACATATTTAATTGCAAACTCTATTTTATTATATGTCATTATTATGTTCGTTTTATAATTTTACTTCGTAACGAAGATAATAAAATATAACAAAATTGAGTTGTAAAATAAATAAGCAATTATTATTTTATTTGACAACTCTATTTTATTATATGTTAATATTATCTTTGTTATGAAATAAAACCATAAAACGAAGATAATAATAACATTAAATAAAATAGTTGTCAAATAATGTAATACTTAAATATTTATTTGACCACACTATTTTATTATATTATTATTATCTTCGTTTTGTATTTAATTTACAACTCGATTTTGTTATATGTTATTATTATTTTTGTTATTTAGTACAATTATAAAACGAAAATAATAAAAACATATAAGAAAATTGAGTTGTTAAATAAAAAATGTAATTATTACTTTATTTGACAACTCTATTTTGTTAGTTGTTATTATTTACTTAGTTATAACTTATTTGTTTGACAACTCTATTTTATTATATGTTATTATAAAGATAATAATAAACTATAATAAAATTGAGTTGTCAAATAAATATGAAATAATTAATTTATTTAACAACTCTATTATATTATATGTTATTATTATCTTTGCTATTGAGTAGAACTACAAAACGAAGATAATAATAATATTTAATGAAAAAGAGTTGTCTAATAAATAAGTAATTATTACTTTATTTGAAAACACTATTTTATTATATGTTATTATTTTCTTCGTTTTATTGTTTTACTACATAACGAAGATAATAATAACATATAATAAAATTGAGTTTATCAAATAAATATGTACTTATTACTTTATTTGACAACTCTATTTTATTTTATGTTATTATTATTTTCGTTCTATAGTTGTACTTCATAACGAAGAAAAATTAACGTATAATAAAATAGGGTTGTTAAATAAAGTAATAATTGTATATTTATTTGACAACTCTATTTTATCATATGTTATTACTATCTTTGTTATGCAGTCAAACTTTAAAAGGAAGATAATAATAACATATGATAAAATAGAATTATCCAATAAATTAATAGTTACATATTTAATTGCAAACTCTATTTTATTATATGTCATTATTATGTTCGTTTTATAATTTTACTTCGTAACGAAGATAATAAAATATAACAAAATTGAGTTGTAAAATAAATAAGTAATTATTATTTTATTT
>NC_021164.2:10321644-10324565 GCF_000331145.2 Cicer arietinum | reverse complement strand
AAGATAATAATAACATATAATTAATTAGAGTTGTCAAATAAAGTAATAATTACATATATTTTATTGAATGATATTACTATCTTCGTTATGCAGTCAAACCTTAAAAAGAAGATAATAACAATAATATATAATAAAATAGAATTATCAAATAAATTAATAATTACATATTTATTTGACATCTCTGTTTTATTATACGTTATTATTATCTTCGTTTTGTAGTTGTACTAAATAAATAAAATAATAATAACATATAACAAAATTGAGTTGTAAAATTAATATGTAATTATTACTTTATTTGACAACTCTATTTTATTATATGTTATTATTATCTTCGTTATGTAGTAAAACTATAAAACGAATATAATAATAACATTTAATAAAATAGAGTTGTCAAATAATGTAATAATTACAAAGCATTCTTCTCCTAAATTTATAATTGTGTTTCGGGTCATATTTTGAACATTAGCCATCATTTGGTCTAAAAATACGAATTTTGTGCCATCTTTGTCGGGTGGTACGAAAATTGCCTGAATAGTCTAGTTGAAATCGGGGATTTTCGTACCACCCGATTTCGGTCCATTTTTGTCAGGTGGTACGAAAATCGCCTGATATGTCCCGATGAAATCGACGACCGTGAGACCATTATAGAATTTTTCTCCAGAATTTATAACTTTAATTCGGGTTCCGCGCTAGATTTCAAACACTAGTTATCGTGTGGTCCGAACATACGATTTTCTGTCTATTTTTGTTGGGTGGTACAAAAATAGCCCGAAAAGACCAGATGAAATCGAGGACTAGGATACCCTTATAGCATTCTTCTCCAAAATTTATAAATGTGTTTCGGGTTCTGCATCAGATTTCAAACACTAGCCATCATCTTGTAAGAAAATACGGATTTTGGTCCATTTTTGTCAGGTGATACAAAAATCGCCCGAAAAGTCTAGATGAAATCGAGGACTGGGAGACCCTTATAGCATTCTTCTCCAAAATTTATAAATGTGTTTCGGGTTCTGCATCAGATTTCAAACACTAGCCATCATCTTGTAAGAAAATACGGATTTTGGTCCATTTTTGTCAGGTGATACAAAAATCGCCCGAAAAGTCTAGATGAAATCGAGGACTGGGAGACCCTTATAGCATTCTTCTCCAAAATTTATAAATGTGTTTCGGGTTCTGCATCAGATTTCAAACACTAGCCATCATCTTGTAAGAAAATACGGATTTTGGTCCATTTTTGTCAGGTGATACAAAAATCGCCCGAAAAGTCTAGATGAAATCGAGGACTGGGAGACCCTTATAGCATTCTTCTCCAAAATTTAAAACTATGTTTTAGTTTCTGCGTCAGAATTCAAACATTAGCCATCGTGTTATTCAAAAATACAAATTTCGGTCCATTTTAGTCTGGTGGTATGAAAATCGCCCAAAAAGTCTTGATGAAATCGAGGACTGGGAGACCCTTATAGCATTCTTCTCCAAAATTTATAATTGTCTTTCGGGTTCCGCATTAGATTTCCAACACTAGCCGTCGTCTGGATTGAAAATATAGATTTCGGTCCTTTTTTGTCGAGGGTTACGAAAATTTCCCGAAAAGTCAAAATGAAATCGAGGACCGAGAGACCCTTATAGCATTCTTCTCCAAAATTTATAACTGTGTTCTGGGTTCTGTGTCAGATTTCAAACACTAACCATCGTTTTGTTCGAAAATACATATTTTGGTTCATTTTAGTAGTGTAGTACGAAAATTGTCTAAAAAGTCGAAATCAAATCGAGGACTGGAAGACCTTTATATCATTCTTCACCAAAATTTATAATTATGTTTCAAGTTCTTCGACATATTTCAATCACTAACCATCGTTCTGTTCAAAAATACGAATTTAAGTCCATTTTAGTTAAATGGCATGAAAATCGCCCGAAAAGTCCAAATGAAATCGAAGACCGGGAAGCCCTTATAGCATTCTTCTCCAAAATATATAACTGTCTTTTGGGTTCCGCGCCAGATGTCAAACACTAACCATTGTTTAGTCCGAAACTACGAATATCGATCCATTTTTGTCGGGTGGTACGAAAATCCCCCGAAAAGTCCAGATAAAATTGATAACGGGCAGACCCTTACATCATTCTTCTCCTAAATTTAGAACAATGTTTCAGATTCGGCATCAGATTTGAAACACTAGCCATGATCTGGTCCGAATAATTTTTTGCGGTCCATTTTTTTCGAGGGGTAAGAAAATCACCTAAAAAGTCCAGATGAAATCGAGGACTTGAAGACCCTAATAGGATTCTTCTTCTAAATTTATAACTGTGTTTCAGGATCTACGTCAGATTTCAACAAATAGCCATCGTCTTGTTCAAAAATACAGATTTCGATCAATTTTAGTCGCAAAGTACGAAAATCCCACGGAAAGTCTAGATGAAATGGAGGACCGAGAGACCCTTATAGCATTCTTCTTCTAGATTTATAATTGTATTTCGGGTTTCGCGTTAGATTTCAAACACTATCAATCGTCTTGTTCGAAAATACGAATTTTGGTCTATTTTAGTTGGATGGTACAACAGTTGCCCGAAAAGTCCAGATGAAATTTAGGACCGGCAGACCCTTATAGCATTCTTCTCCAAAATTTATAATTGTGTTTCGTGTTCCGCGCTAGATTTCAAACACTAGCAAATGTCTGGTTCAAAAATACAGATTTTAGTCCATTTTTGTCGAGGGGTATGAAAGTCACCCGAAAAGTCAAGATGAAATCGAGGACCAAGAGACTCTTATTGCATTCTTCTCCAAAATTGATAACTAAGTTTTGGGTTCTGCCTCAGAAATCAAACACTAGCAACTATCTTGTTCGAAAATACGAATTTCGGTCCATCTTTGTCGGGTGGTACGAAAATCACCCGAAAAGCCCAGATGAAATCGAGGACCGGGAGAC
>NC_021164.2:10320322-10320944 GCF_000331145.2 Cicer arietinum | reverse complement strand
CCGAGTTACGGGTCGGATTTCAAACACTAGCCATTGTTTTGTTCAAAAATATGAATTTCGGTCCATTTTAGTTGAGTGGTACCAAAATCACCCGAAAATACCAGATGAAATCGAGGACCGGGAGACCCTTATAGCATTCTTCTCCAAAATATATAACACTGTTTCGGATTTCGGGTCAGATTTCAAACACTAGCCATCATCTGGTCCGAAATTATAGATTTTCGTTCATTTTTGTCGAGGGGTACGAAAATCGCCCAAAAAGTCCAAATGAAAGCAACAACCGAGAGATCCTTATAGCATTCTTCTTCTAAATTTAATATTGTATTTCGGGTTCCATGTCAAACTTTAAACACTAGCCATCGTCTGATCTGAAAATACGTATTTCATACCATTTTAGTCTAATGGTATCAAAATCGCCCGAAAAGTCCAGATGAAATCGAGGACCGGGAGACCCTTATAGAAATATTCTCCTAAATTTATAAATGTGTTTCAGATTCCATATAATACTACTAGTTTTGATACGAAAGTCTTGATAATATCTTCACAACGTCATATTTCAAATGAAAATCGATCCAAAAGTCCAAATAAAATTGAGGACCGGGAAACCCTTATAGCATTCTTC
>NC_021164.2:10319687-10320298 GCF_000331145.2 Cicer arietinum | reverse complement strand
TCGGGTTCCGGTTCAGATTTCAAACACTAGCCATCGTCTTGTCTGAAAATACATATTTTGGTCAATTTTTGTCGAGGGGTACGAAACTCGCCCGAAAAGTCCCGATGAAATTGAGGACCGAGAGAACCTTATATCATTCTTCTTCTAAATTTTTAACTATGTTTCGGGTTCTGCATCAGATTTCAAACACTAGCCATCTTCTTGTTCGAAAATTCAGATTTCGGTCCATTTTAGTCGGGTCGTACGAAAATCTGCCGAAAACATTCTTCGTGTGGTACAAAAATCTCTTGAAAATATTTTTTGTCGGCCCATTTTTTTCTTGTGGTACGAAACCCTTATAACATTCTTCTTAGTGTTTGAAAACTGACGCAGAACCCGAAACACAGTTATAAAATTAGGAGAAGAATGCTATAAGAGTCTCCTAGTCCTCGATTTCATCTGGACATTTCGGCGATTTTCGTACTACATGACAAAAAAGGACCGAAATCCGTATTTTCGAACAAGACGATGGCTAATGTTTGAAATATGACGCAGAACCAAAAACACAATTATAAATTTAGGAGAATAATGCTCTAAGATTCACCTGGTCCTCGATTTCATCTGGACATTTC
>NC_021164.2:10306768-10319320 GCF_000331145.2 Cicer arietinum | reverse complement strand
CAAAACATTGTTATATATTTAGGAGAAGAACTCTATAAGGTTCTCCCAGTCCTCGATTTCATCTCGACTATTTGGACGATTTTCGTACCACAAGACTAAATTGGACTGAAATCTGTATTTTTGAACTAGACGATGGCTAGTGTTTGAAATGTGACGTCGAACTCGAAACATAACTATAAATTTAAAAGAAGAATGCTATAAGGGTCTCTCGGTCCTCGATTTCATTTGGACTTTTCGGGCAAGTTTCGTACCCCTGGACAAAAATTGACCAAAATATGTATTTTCGTACCAGAGGATGGCAAGTGTTTGAAACTTGATGCGGAACCCGAAACACGGTTATATATTAAGGAGAAGAATGATATAAGGGTCTCTCGGTCCATGATTCATCTGGTAATTTCGGGTGATTTTCGTACCACCTTACTAAAATGGACCGAAATTCTTATTTTTGAACAAAACAATGGCTAGTGTTTGAAATCCGACACAAAACTCGAAACACCATTATAAATTTAGGAGAAGAATGCTATAAGGGTCTCTCGTTCCTCGATTTCATCTGGACTTTTCAGGCGATTTTCTTACCGCTCAACAAAAAGGACCGAAATCTATATTTTCGGACTAGACGATACCAAGTGTTTGAAATCTGGCGCAGAACCTAAAAACCAGTAATAAATTTTGGAGAAGAATGCTATAAGGGTCTCCTGGTCCTCGATTTCATCTTGGCTTTTCATGAGTTTTTCGTACCACTCGACAAAAATGGACCGAAATCAGTATTTTCGAACAAGACAATCGTTGGTGTTTGAAATCTGAGGAGAAACCCAATACTTAGTTATAAAATTAAGAGAAGAATTCTATAAGCGTCTCCTGGTCCTCGATTTTATTTGGTCTTTTCGTGTGACTTTCGTATCACTCGACAAAAATGGACCGAAATTCGTATTTTTGGACCCGACGATGGCTAGTGTTTGAAATCTGGCGCGAAATGCGAAACACAGTTATAAATTTGGGAGAAGAATGATATAAGGGTCTCTCTGTCCTCGATTTCATCTGGACCTTTCTGGCGATTTTCGTACCCCTCGACAAAAATGGACTAAAATCTGTATTTTCGAACCAGACATTGGCTAGTGTTTGAAATCTAGTGCGGAACTCGAAACACAGGTTTAAATTTTGGAGAAGAATGATATAAGGGTCTCTCGGTCCTCGATTTGATCTAGACTTTTCGGGCGACTTTCGTACCACTAGATTAAAATGAACCGAAATCCATATTTTCAAACAAGACAATTGTTAGTGTTTGAAATCTGACGCGGAACCCGAAACACAATTATAAATTTATAAGAAGAATGCTATAAGGGTCTGTCTGTTCTCGATTTCATTTGGACCTTTCGGGCGATGGCTAGTTTTTGAAATCTGACGCAGAACCCGAAACACAGTTTTAAATTTAGAAGAAGAATCCTAATGGAGTCTCGAAGTCCTCGATTTCATCTAGACTTTTCAGGCGATTTTCTTACCCCCCCTCGAAAAAAATGGACTGAAATCTATTATTCGGACTAGATGATGGCTAGTGTTTGAAATCTGACGCAGAACCCGAAACACAGTTTTAAATTTAGAAGAAGAATCCTAATGGAGTCTCGAAGTCCTCGATTTCATCTAGACTTTTCAGGCGATTTTCTTACCCCCCCTCGAAAAAAATGGACTGAAATCTATTATTCGGACTAGATGATGGCTAGTGTTTGAAATCTGATGCGGAATCCGAAACACTATTATAAATTTTGGAGAAGAATGTTGTAAAGGTCTCCCGGTCCTCGATTTCATTTGGACTTTTCGGGGGATATTCGTACCACCCGACAAAAATGGACTGAAATCCGTATTTTCGGACCAGACGATGGCTAGTATTTAAAATCGGGCGCGGAGCCCTAAAATCAGTTATAAATTTTGGAGAAGAATGCTATAAGGGTCTCCTGGTCCTCGATTTCACTGGACTTTTCGGTCTATTTTGGTACCACCAAACCACAATGGACCAAAATCCGTATTTTCGGACAAGACTATGGCTAGTGGTTAAAATCTGACGCAGAACTCGAAACACAGTTATAAATTTTGTAGAAGAATGCTATTAGGGGATCCGGGTCCTCGATTTGATATGGACTTTTCGGGCGATTTTCGTACCACCAGACCAAAATGGACAGAAATTCATATTTTCGGACCAGACGATGGCTAGTGTTTGAAATCTGACGCAGAACCTGAAACACAATTAAAATTTATGGAGATGAATGTTATAAGGGTCTCCTAGTCCTCGATTTCATCTATACTTTTTCCGAAGATTTTCGTACCACCCGACAAAAATGGACCGAATTCCGTATTTTCGAACAAGACGATGGCTAGTGTTTGAATTTTGACACATAAACTGAAACCCATTTTTAAATTTTGAAGAAGAATGCTATAAGGGTTTCCAGGTCCTCAATTACATCTGGACTTTTCGGTCGAATTTCGTAATAATCGACAAAAATATGCCAAAATCTGTATTTTCGGACCAGGTGATGGCTAGTGTTTGAATATTGACACGAAACCTGAGGACTGAGAGACTCTTGTAGCATTCTTCTCTATAATTTATAACTATGATTCAAGTTTCGCGCTAGATTTCAGACACTAGCCATCGTTTTGTCCGAAAATACAGATGTTGGTCCATTTTTGTCGAGGGGTACGAAAATCGACCACAAAGTCGAAATGAAATCGAGGACCGCGAGACCATTACAACATTCTTCCCCAAAATTTATAACTTTCTTTCCGGTTCTGCGTCAGATTTCAAACACTAACCATCGGCTGGTCTAAAAATACGGGTTTCGGTCCATTTTGGTCTGGTGGTATGAAAATCGCCCGAAAAGTTCAAATCTGATCGAGGACCAGGAGACCCTTATAGCATAGTTCTCCAAAATTTATAATTGTGTTTCGGGTTCTGCGTCAGATTTCAAACACTAACAATTGTCTTGTTCGAAAATACGGATTTCGGTCCATTTTAGTTGGGTGGTACGAAAGTCGTGTTGGATTTTGATCCTTTGATTCCTAATTTTGACATAATTCACAATTCAACAATATTCATACTTAATATGATAAATCTAATATTTCAATTGAGCAAAATTTCAGGAACACCAATTCAATCACACACACTTGTATCAAATTGCTTGGAACACAAGAAATCAACAAAAGTTGAATTCTGACTATGTAAATCGATTGGGAAATCGATTTCATAACAAGGGTGTAAGGAAATCTTAAGTGTTTGTGAATGTGCAATCGATTAGGCAATCGATTAGATTAATTAAAAATGAAAAATGCACAAGTCAGTAGCCTCTGATTTGGAGAAAATCGATTGGTAAATCGATTGAACATTTCACAAATCAAACCTGATGGTAACACATCGATTGGTAAATCGATTGAATGAGTCACAGTGGCACTCCAGTGCTGAGGGAATCGATTGGCAAATCGATTGACAAAGTATCATTTGAAAAATGATCTCACCTGTGACAAATACAATCGATTGGACAATCAATTGTTAACACTTTCAATTTTGATAAAGTTTGGTTGCAATCGATTGGCAAATCGATTGAACTAAACACCAGGTAAAAACTTTTCAGGAACATGACACCAAAGCGATTGACAAGTCGATTGATATCAAATAGCTGAGCCACTGTTTTGAAAACAATCGATTGGCAAATCGATTGATATTAAAACTGAATCACTATTTTGAATCACATCGATTGACAAATCGATTGACATCAAAAACCTGAGCCACTGTTTTGAAAACAATCGATTGGCAAATCGATTGAAATAAACTTGTTGAAAACACAGTGAACTCTGAAGTTTGGCAAATCGATTGAGTAATCGATTGAAAATAGTTTTATTAAAACAGTTTCCCAGAAATCGATTAGGCAATCGATTTATACAGGTCTGGACATGTTCTGCTGAAAAGTGTTGTTTTAAAGAATCGATTGGTAAATCGATTAGCTTGTATAGTTTCAAGATTAAAGAAAACCAAGATCGCGATAATCGATTGGCAAATCGATTTAGCTCATTTTATAACTTTACAAAATCGATTGGGAAATCGATTTCGTAGTTGGTTTTTCAGAAACTATATAAGATGTCTTTCAATCTTTATTCTCATAACTTCTAAAAACTTTTACATAACTTTTACATAACTTTTTCCTAACTTTCATAATTTCTCTTATGCTCTCAAAAACGGTTCATGGCAACAAACTAACAACTTCATAATTGTGATTACAGATCTCAATACAGTTTGTTGACAATCTAAGAGAAATGATAATGTGCTCAAGAACAATCCATGAATATCCAGATTTGTGAAGAGCAACATTCATAAAGATTGAAGACCCTTTTGTTTTACAATCTTTTATTCCTTCTGTAATAATTCTTTGAACGAAATAGAACGCAAGAAAAGCCAGCTCGAAACTGGTGGCTACTTTCTTGGTTGAGAGGACTCAACAAGAAAGAGTCGCACTTTGATTCTGTGATAGGCTGCTGAGTGTCTTCAAGGATCAGAGGGTATTCAATAGGAAAGATATAATTAGAGATTGATAGGTTTCAGGGAGGAAACTGGAAAATCTTTGTAATTGATTCTTTCTATTGAAGGAGAAGAAAATCTGAAATCCGATTGGATTTTCAGGACTGGACGTAGGTTGTTGTGGAACAACCGAACCAGGATAAATCTCTGTGTCTTCTTCTCTAACTCTCTCTCTTTAATTTTCTATATTGCTAACGTTGCATGCCTCAAAATTTAATTTCCGCTGTGCGCTTGATACAGATTAATTTGGTAACGAAAACTGATATATTTTCTTTATTGCGAGGTCACTGATACCAACAATTGGTATCAGAGCCAACTTCTTGAGAGGTAAAACTTATAAGAAGATGGCCTCAACTGACGTTCTGGGAGAAGGCGCTTCGTTAGCACAACCACCAGCTTTCAACGGTACAGCCTACATGTACTGGAAGCAAAGAATGCTCATATTTCTGGAAGCAAGTGGCATAGATATCCTTGATGCTGTTGAAAACGGTCCGTACATTCCCAAGATTGCAGGAACTGACAACTCAATGATTATCAAGCCTAGAGCCGACTGGTCAGATGATGACAAGAAGAAGGTTGGTTTCAATGCGAAGGCTAAGAACATCATCACGTCCGCCCTATGTGCAGAAGAGTTCTTTAGAGTGTCCAATTGCAAGTCAGCAAAAGAGATGTGGGACATCCTCCAAGAAACTCACGAAGGTACTACTGATGTTAAGAGAGCTCGTGTGAATACGCTCATGCACGAATATGAATTATTTAGCATGAAGAAAGAAGAGTCAATCAGCGATTTGCAAACCAGATTCACACACATAGTCAACAACCTGCATGCACTAGGAAAAGATGTGGATAATGAACAGCAGATTGGAAAGATCATGAGATGTTTAACCAGAGAATGGCAGCCAAAGATAACAGCCATAGCTGAGTCTAGAGATCTTGCAAAGATGACGACAGCAACACTATTTGGAAAGTTAAGGGAACATGAAATGGAATTACAACGACTGGATGAATCCGAAATGGAAAGTAGGAAAAAGAAAGGTTTATCTCTGAAGGTTCAAGCAAATCAGTCAAAAATTGAATCCGATAGCTGCTCAAATGAATCCAGCAGTGACAATGAAGAACCAGAAATCGGACTGCTTGTCAAGAAATTTAAGAAATTTCTGAAGAAGAAAGATAACAAATTCAGAAAACCATCCAGCTCCAAGACTAGCGACAACAAGCAAATTACATGTTATGAATGTGGGAAGACTGGTCACATAAAGTCAGAATGCTACAAATTGCAGAACAAAAATAAAGCTGCAAAATCAAAAGGCAAAGAACCAGTCACCAAAACAAAGAAGGCGTATATTGCTTGGAACGATAATGATGAATCCTCTGCCTCTTCGGATGAAGAAGAAGCCAATATGTGTCTCATGGCAAATTCAGATTCAGAATCGGAAAAAGAGGTTAGTTCACAATTTAATCCAACATATGATGAACTTCAAGAAGCTTTCAATGAATTGCATGATGATTATGTGAACTCCATAAAACAGTTGTTAAGCACAAAGAAAATGCTTGAACAAGTGAATGTTGAGCATAAAGAAATTGAAAATTTATGTGAACAACTGAAAAAGGATTCACAAGAAAAATCTGCAAAGTGCATTGAACTTGAACATACAGTTACATCATTAAAATCTGATTTGTTAAAGTTTGCTAATAGTAAAGATAAACTGAATGTCATACTTAGCAATCAAAGACATGTTCATGAAAAATCTGGTTTAGGATATACACCAAACATGCATGTTAAAAGGAATAAAAATAGATATGGTATTGGTTATATGCAAACCAGAAGTGTCAAACATGGTCAGAAATCTGCCATTGCTAAGAATATGTATGATATCTTTACTAAGCCAAATCACCATTCATCCTTTAATGGCAAGTGTCATTTCTGTTGCAGAAATGGACATTTTGTGTCAAATTGCAAGTTTAAAAAATTAGCCAATAAGGGATGGAAGCAAATTTGGAAAGCAAAGAAATCTGTGTTTGACACTAACCAAACAGGACCCAATTTAGATTGGGGACCTAAAACAAAATTCTGATTTTGTTTTGCAGGTGTGCTTGACATCCACTAAGCACTCATGGTATTTGGATAGCGGATGTTCGAAGCACATGACAGGGGACAAATCCAAATTTCTGTCCTTGACATTAAAGGAAGGAGGTTTTGTCAAATATGGAGACAACAATAGAGGAAAAATTATTGGAATTGGTGATATAGGCAATGAGTCAACAACAGTGATTAAGAATGTATTATATGTTGAAGGACTCAAGCATAACTTGCTAAGCATAAGTCAGCTATGTGACAAAGGTTTTCAAGTAAGTTTTTCATCACAATCTTGCATTATTGAGCATAAAGATGACAAAAACATAAAGCTGATTGGTGACAGAATTAACAACATCTATATGTTGGATTTCAATTCTGTACCAAGTGCTGTATGTTGCTTGTTATCAAATCAAGATGAAACATGGTTGTGGCATAAACGCATTGCTCATATTCATATTAATCACTTGAATAAGCTTGTTAGCAAACAGCTAGTAATAGGACTCCCCAATAGGAAGTTTTCTAAGGATAGGTTGTGTGATTCATGTGAGAAGAGTAAACTGGTTAAGACTCCGTTTCCCTCTATAGATTTGGTTAGAACAAATAGAGTTTTACAACTAGTTCACATGGACCTTTTCGGACCTGCCCAAGTTAAGAGTTTAGGTGGGAACCTATATGGATATGTGCTGGTTGATGATTATTCTAGATTCACATGGACTTACTTTTTAGCTCATAAAAGTGATACATTCTCTGTTTTCAAAAAGTTTGCTGCTTTAGTACAAAATGAGAATGATTTGAAAATTGTTTCAATAAAAAGTGATCATGGAGGTGAATTCCAAAATGATCTTTTTCAAAATTATTGTGAATCAAATGGAATCAACCACATGTATTCAGCCCCTAGGACACCACAGCAGAATGGGGTAGTGGAGAGGAAAAATAGATCCCTAGAAGAGTTAGCTAGGACCATGCTTAAGGACTCCAACCTACCTAAGTACTTTTGGGCAGATGCAATTAGTACAGCCACTCATATTGTGAATAGAGTACTGATTAGACCCCTTCTTAAGAAAACACCCTATGAGCTTTACAAGGGTAGAAAACCAAACCTGTCTTACTTTAGGATTTTTGGTTGTAAGTGCTTTGTTTTGAACAATGGCAAGGAACACCTAGGAAAGTTTGACCCTAAGGCAGATGAAGGAATCTTTCTAGGATACTCCCAAACTAGTAAAGCCTATAGAATCTACAACAAAAGAACAAAAACCATAGAAGAGTCAGTTCATGTAAAGTTTGATGAATCTTTTACAGAAAACTTGAACAAAACTCCTTTGATAATATGTTTGTTGTTGCATTATTAAGGGGGAGCATCTGATGTTGTTTGTTTTTGCTCTGATACTTAATAATGTAATGCTGATTTGATACATTTTGACACATGCTCTGATGATCTGTATTGGTACATATTTAATGCTATGAATTGGTTTCTTTGGTATGATTTTGAAATGGTTTGATATGCTCAAGTTACAATTGTATGAATTGTCAATTATGCCAAAAAGGGGGAGATTGTTGGATTTTGATCCTTTGATTCCTAATTTTGACATAATTCACAATTCAACAATATTCATACTTAATATGATAAATCTAATATTTCAATTGAGCAAAATTTCAGGAACACCAATTCAATCCCACACACTTGTATCAAATTGCTTGGAACACAAGAAATCAACAAAAGTTGAATTCTGAATATGTAAATCGATTGGGAAATCGATTTCATAACAAGGGTGTAAGGAAATCTTAAGTGTTTGTGAATGTGCAATCGATTAGGCAATCGATTAGATCAATTAAAAATGAAAACTGCACAAGTCAGTAGCCTCTGATTTGGAGAGTAATCGATTGGTAAATCGATTGAACATTTCACAAATCAAACCTGATGGTAACACATCGATTGGTAAATCGATTGGATGAGTCACAGTGGCACTCCAGTGCTGAGGAAATCGATTGGCAAATCGATTGACAAAGTATCATTTGAAAAATAACCTCACCTGTGACAAATACAATCGATTGGACAATCTATTGTTAACACTTTAATTTTGATAAAGTTTGGTTGCAATCGATTGGCAAATCGATTGAACTAAACACCAGGTAAAAACTTTTCAGGAACATGACACCAAAGCGATTGACAAGTCGATTGATATCAAATAGCTGAGCCACTGTTTTGAAAACAATCGATTGGCAAATCGATTGATATTAAAACTGAATCACTATTTTGAATCACATCGATTGACAAATCGATTGACATCAAAAACCTGAGCCACTGTTTTGAAAACAATCGATTGGCAAATCGATTGAAATAAACTTGTTGAAAACACAGTGAACTCTGAAGTTTGGCAAATCGATTGAGTAATCGATTGAAGTTACTTTTATTAAGAGAGTTTCCCAGCAATCGATTAGGAAATCGATTTATGCAAGTCTGGACATGTTTTACTGAAAAGTGTTGTTTTAAAGAATCGATTGGTAAATCGATTAGCTTGTATAGTTTCAAGATTAAAGAAAACCAAGATCGCGATAATCGATTGGCAAATCGATTTAGCTCATTTTATAACTTTACAAAATCGATTGGGAAATCGATTTCGTAGTTGGTTTTTCAGAAACTATATAAGATGTCTTTCAATCTTTATTCTCATAACTTCTAAGAACTTTTACATAACTTTTTCATAACTTTCATAATTTCTCTTATGCTCTCAAAAACGGTTCATGGCAACAAACTAACAACTTCATAATTGTGATTACAGATCTCAATACAGTTTGTTGACAATCTAAGAGAAATGATAATGTGCTCAAGAACAATCCATGAATATCCAGATTTGTGAAGAGCAACATTCATAAAGATTGAAGACCCTTTTGTTTTACGTCTTTTATTCTTTCTGTAATAAATCTTTGAACCAAAACGAACGTTGAAAATCCAGCTAGAAACTGGTGGCTACTTTCTTGGGTGAGAGGTCTCAGCAAGAAAGAGTCGTACTTTGATTTTGTGTTAGGCTGCCGATTGTCTACAAGGATCAAAGGGTTGATAGAAAGCCAGCTAGAAACTGGTGGCTACTTTCTTGGGTGAGAGGTCTCAACAAGAAAGAGTCGTACTTTGATTCTGTGATAGGTTGACGAGTATCTACAAGGATCAGAGGGTATTCAATAGGAAAGAGATCATTAAGATAGATAGGTTTCAGGGAGGAAACTGGACAATCTGTAATTGATTCTTTCTATTGAAGGAGAAGAAAATCTGAAATCCGATTGGATTTTCAGGACTGGACGTAGGTTGTTGTTGACAACCGAACCAGGATAAATCTCTGTGTTTTCTTCTCTAACTCTCTCTCTTTAATTTTCTATATTGCTA
The DNA here is from genome assembly GCF_000331145.2 of Cicer arietinum. Classification (NCBI taxonomy): domain Eukaryota; kingdom Viridiplantae; phylum Streptophyta; class Magnoliopsida; order Fabales; family Fabaceae; genus Cicer; species Cicer arietinum. The sequence continues at coordinate 10,309,306 of NC_021164.2, read as the reverse complement.
ACTTTGCATGCCACAAAATTTAATTTCCGCTGTGCACTTGATACTGATTAATTTTGTAACAAAAACTGATATATTTTCTGTTATTTCGAGGTCAAGATACCAACAAGTCGCCCGAAAAGTCCAGATGAAATCTAGGACCTAGAGACCCTTATATCATACTTCTCCAAAATTTATAATTGTGTTTCGGGTTCCGCGTCAGATTTAAAAACACTAGCCATAGTCTTTTTCAAAAATACGAATTTCGGTCCATTTTGGTTGGATCATATGAAAATCGCCCGAAAAGACCAAATGAAATCGAGGATCGGGAGACCCTTATAACATTCTTCAAAATTTATAACCGTGTTTCGAGTTCCGCGCTTGATTTCACACAATAGGCAAAGTCTGGTTCGAAAATAAAGATTTTACTCCATTTTTGTCGAGGGGTACGAAAATCGCCCGAAAATACTGTGTTTCGCCAGATTTCAAACACTAGCCATCTTCTGGTCCGAAAATATAGATTTTGATCTTTTTTTGTCGAGGGGTAAGAAAATCGCTTGAAAAGTCCAGATGAAATCGAGGACCCAGAGACCCTTATAACATTCTTCTCCTAAATTTATAACTGTGTTCCAAGTTCCGTGTCGGATTTCAAACACTAGCCATTGTTTTGTTCAAAAATACTAATTTCAGTCCATTTATGTCAGGTGGTCCCAAAATCACTCGAAAAATACCAGATGAGTCGAGGATCTAGAGACCCTAATATCATTATTCTCTAAAATATATAATAGTGTTTCGGATTTCGGGTCAGATTTCAAACACTAGCCATCTTTTGGTCCGAAAATATAGATTTTGGTCCATTTTTGTCGAGGGGTATGAAAATCACGCAAAAAGTCCATATTTCAAACACTAGCCATCGTCTGGTGTGAAAATACGGATTTCAATCCGTTTTAATCTAGCGGTATGAAAATCTCCCAAAAGGTCCAGATGAAATCGAGGACCGGGAGACCCTTATAGCATTCTTCTCTAAAATTTATAACTATTTTTCAGGTTCCGCGTCAAATTTCAAACACTAGCCCTCGTCTGGTCGGGAAATATTGATTTCGATCCTTTTTTGTCGGTTGGTATCAAAATCGCCCGAAAAGTCCAGACCAAATCGAGGACCAAGAAACCCTTATAGCATTCTTCCCCAAAATTTATAACCGTGTTTCAGATTTTGTGTCAAATTTCAAACACTATCCCTTGTCTGTTCAGGAAATATTGATTTCGGTCCTTTTTTGTCGGGTGGTGTGAAAATCGCCCGAAAAGACCACATGAAATCGAGGAGCGGGAAACCCTAATAGCATTCTTCTTTAAAATTTATAACTGTGTGTCGAGTTATGCAGCAGATATCAAACAATAGCTATCGGCAAGTCCGAAAATACATATTTTGCTCCATTTTTGTCGAAGGGTACAAAAATTGCCCGAAAATTCCAGATGAAATTGAGGAGAAGAAGATTCTTGTAGCATCATTCTTCTAAATTTATAACTGAGTTTCGGGTTCTGCGTCAGATATCAAACACTAGCCATTATCTGCTCTGAAAATACAAATTTCGGCCTATTTTTTTCGGGTGATTCGAAAATCGCCCGAAAAGACCAGATGAAATCGAGAACTAGGAGACCATTATAGCATTCTTCTCCTAAATTTATAATTGAGATTCTGGTTCTGCCTCTGATTTCAAACACTAGCAATTGTCTTGTTCGAAAATACGGATTTCGGTTCATTTTTATCGTGTGGTACAAAAATCGCCTGAAAAGACCAGATGAAATCGAGGATCGGGAGACCCTTATAGCTTTCTTCTCCTAAATTTATAATTGAGTTTCGGGTTCCGCGTCAGATTTCAAACACTAGCATTTATCTGGAACGAAAATCATCCGAAAAGTCCAGAGGAAATCGAGGACCTAGAGACCCTGATAGCATTCTTCTCCAAAATTTATTACTTGTTTTTAGGTTCAGCGTCAAATTTCAATCACTTGCCATCGTGTGGTGCGAAAATATAGATTTCGGTCCTTTTTTGTTGAGGAGTAAGAAAATCGCCTGAAAAGTCTTAATGAAATCGAGGACCAAGAGACCCTTATAGCATTCTTCTGCTAAATTTATAATTGTGTTTCACGACGGATTTCAAACACTAGCCATTTTTTTGTTAAAAAAATACGAATTTTGGTTCATTTTAGTCGGGTGGTACGAAAATCACCCGAAAATACCAGATGAAATCGAGGACCTATAGAACCTTATAGCATTCTTCACATAAATATATAACAGTTTCGTGTCAGATTTCAAACACTAGCCATTGTCTGGTCCGAAAATATAGATTTTTGTCCATTTTTGTCGAGGGGTACGAAAATCGCCCGAAAAGTCCAGATGAAATCGACGACCGAGAGACCCTTATAGCATTCTTCTTCTAAATTTATAACTGTATTTCTAGTTCCATGTCAAAATTCAAACATTAGCCTTTGTCTGGTCCGAAAATACGGATTTCAATCCTTTTTAGTCAAGTGGTATGAAAATCGCCCGAAAAGTCCAGA
>NC_021164.2:10301219-10306194 GCF_000331145.2 Cicer arietinum | reverse complement strand
TCGTCTTGTTCGAAAATACGGATTTCGGTCCATTTTAGTCAAGTGGTACGAAAATTGCCAGAAAAGTCCAGATGAAATCGAGGACCGGGAGACCCTTATAGCTTTCTTCTCTAAAATTTATAACTGTATTTTGGGTTCCGTGTTAAATTTCAAACACTAGCCCTCGTATGGTCCAAAAATTCAGATTTCGGTCCAATTTTGACGAGGGGTACGAAACTCGCCCGAAAAGTTCAGATGAAATCGAGGACCGGGAGATGAAAGACACTAATAAAATTCTTCTTCTAAATTTATAAATGTGTTTCGGTTTTCGCTTCACATTTCAAACACTAGCCATAATCTTGTTCGAAAATACAATTTTCGATCCATTTTAGTCGGGTGGTAGAAAAATCGCCTGAAATGTCTAGATGAAATCGAGGACCAAGAGACTCTTATAGCATTCTTATCCTAAATTTATAACTGTGTTTCATGTTCCACGTCAGATTTCAAACCCTATCTATCGTCTTGTTCGAAAATACGGATTTCAGTCCTTCTTTGTCTGGTACAAAAATCGCCCGAATAGTCCAGATGAAATCGAGGACCGGGAGACCCTTATAGAATTCTTCTCCTAAATATATAACAGTGTTTCGGGTTCCGCATCAGATTTCAAACACTATCCATCGTCTTATTCGAAAATACGGATTTCGGTCCATTTTTGTCTGGTGGTATGAAAATCGCCCCAGAAGTCCAAATGATATCGAGGACCGAGAGACCCTAATAGCATTCTTCTTCTAAATTTATAATTGGGTTTCGTTATCCGCGTCAGATTTCAAACAATAGCCATCATCTTGTTCGAAAATATGGGTATTGTTCCATTTTAGTCGGGTGGTACGATAATTGCCCGAAATGTCTAGATGAAATCGAGGACCAGAAGACTTTTGTAGAATTCTTCTCCTAAATTTATAATTTTTTTCGGGTTCCGTGTCAGCTTTCAAACACTATCCATCGTCTTATTCGAAAATACGGATTTGGGTCAATTTTTGTCGGGTGTTATGAAAATTTACCGAAAATTGCAGATGAAATCGAGGACCGAGAGACCCTTTTAACATTCTTCTCCTAAATATATATCAGTGTTTCACGTTCCGCGTCATATTTCAAATACTAGCCACTGTCTAGTTTGAAAATATAGATTTTGGTCCATTTTTGTCGAGTGGTACGAAACTCACCTGAAAAGGTCAGATGAAATCGAGGACCGAGAGTCTCTTATAGAATTGTTCTTCTAAATTTATAACAGTGTTTCGGTTTCTGCGTCAGATTTCAAACACTAGCCATCATCTTGTTCGAAAATACGAATTTGGATCAATTTTAGTTAGGTGGTACAAAAATCACCCAAAATGTCCAAATGAAATCGAGGACCAGGAGACTCTAATAGCATTCTTCACCTAAATTTATAATTGTGTTTCGTGTTCCGCGTCAGATTTTAAACACTATCCATCGTCTTGTTCGAAAATACGGATTTCGGTCCATTTTTGTCGGGTGCTACGAAAATTGCCCGAAAATACCAGATGATATCGAGGACCGGGATACCCTAATAGAATTCTTCTCCTAAATATATAATAGTGTTTTGGGTTCCGCATAAGATTTCAAACACTAGCCATCGTCTGGTCCGAAAATACAGATTTTGATCCATTTTTGTAGAGGGATACGAAAATCGCCCGAAAAGTCCAGATGAAATCGAGGACCTAGACACCCTTATAGCATTATTCTTTTAAATTTTAACTGTGTTTCGGGTTTCATGTCATATTTCAAACACTAGCCATCATTTTTTTCCAAAAACACGGATATCGGTCCATTTTAGGTGGGTGGTACGAAAATCGCCGGAAATGTCCAGATGAAATCGAGGACCAAGAGACTCTTATAACATTCATCTCCTAAATTTACAAATGTGTTTCAGGTTCCGTGCTTATTTCAAACACTAGCCACGTCTTTTTCGAAAATACGGATTTCGGTACATTTTTGTCGTGTAGTACGAAATCGCGGAAAAGTCCAAATGAAATCGAGGACCGAGAGACCCTCATAGCATTCTTCTCCTAAATATATAACAGTTATTCGGGTTCTGCGTCGGATTTCAAACACTAGCCATCGTCTAGTCCAAAAATATAGATTTGGTCAATTTTTGTAAAGGGGTACAAAACACGCCTAAAAAGTCCATATGAAGTTGAGTACCAAGAGTTCCTTATAGCATTCTTCTTCTAAATTTATAATTGTGTTTCGGTTTCCGTATCAAATATCAAACAATAGCCATCATCTTGTTCAGAAATACGGATTTTGGTCCATTTTAGTCAGGTGGTACGAATATCGCCCGAAAAGTCCAGATGAAATCGAGGACCAAGAGACCCTTATAGCATTCTTCTCCATAATTTATAACTGTGCTTCGGGTTCCTCATCAAATATCAAACACTAGCCCTCGTTTGGCCCAAAAATGCAGATTTCGTCCATTTTTGTCGGGTGTTACGAAAATCGCCGGAAAAGTCCAGATGAAATCGAGGACCGAGAGAACCTTATAGCAATCATATCCTAAATATATAACAGTGTTTCGAGTTCCGCGTCAGATTTTCAACAGTAGCCATCGTCTGGTTCAAAAACACCCATTTTGGTCCATTTTTATCGAGGGGTACGAAATTCTCCCTAAAAGTCCGAAGATATCGTCAGATTTTTAACACTAGCCGTCATCTTGTTTGAAAATACGAATTTTGATTCATTTTAATCAGGTGGTACAGAAATCACCCAAAATGTCCAGATGAAATCGAGGACCAGGAGACTATCATAGCATTTTTCTCCTAAATTTATAACTGCGTTTCAGGTTCTGCAACGGTTTTCAAACACTATCCATCGTCTTGTTCAAAAATACGAATTTCGGTCCATTTTTATCGCATGGTACGAAAATCGCCTGAATAGTCCATATGAAATCGAGGATCGGGAGACCCATATTGAATTCTTCTCCTAAATATATAACAGTGGTTCGGGTTCGCCTCAGATTTAAAACACTAGCCATCGTCTGGTCTGAAAATACAGATTTTGGTCCATTTCTGTAGAGGGTGGTACGAAATTGCCCGAAATGTCCAGTTGAAATCGAGGACCGAGAGACCCTTTTAACATTCTTCTCCTAAATATAAAATAGTGTTTCAAGTTCTGATTCAGATTTCAAACATTAGCCATCGTCTGGTTTGAAAATACAGATTTTTGTCCATTTTTGTCGAGTAGTACGAAAATTGCCGAATAGTCCAGATGAAATCGAGAACCGAGAGACTCTTATGGCATTCTTCTCCTAAATATATAACAGTATTTCCGCGTCCGATATCCGTATTTTCGAACAAGATGACGGCTCGTATTTAAAATCTGACGCAGAACTCCAAACACAGTTATAAATTTAGAAGAAGAATGCTATAAGGGACTCTCAATCCTCGATTTCATCTTGACTTTTGGGGAGATTTTCGTACCACCCGCAAAAAATGGACTGAAATCCGTATTTTCGAACAATGGATAGTGTTTGAAATCTGACATTGAACCCGAAACACAATTATAAATTTAGGAGAAGAATGCTATAAGAGACTCTGGGTCCTCGATTTCGTCTCAACAATGGACTTTTCGGGCGATTTTCGTACCACCTGACAAAAAGGGACCAAAATGTGTATTTTCAGACCAAACGATTGCTTGTATTAGAAATGTGACTCAGAACCCAAAACACAGCTATAAATTTAGGAGAAGAATGCAATAATAGTCTCCTGGTCCTCGATTTCATCTGGACATTTCAAGAGATTTTCGTACCTCCAGACTAAATTGGACCAATATTTTTATTTTCGAACAAGATGATGGCTAGTATTTAAAATCTGACGCAGAACTCGAAACACAGTTATAAATTTAGAAGAAGAATACTATAAGGGACTCTCAATCCTCGATTTCATCTAGACTTTTGGGGAGATTTTCGTACCACCCGCAAAAAATGGACCGTAATCCGTATTATCGAACAAGACGAAGGATAATGTTTGAAATCTGACGCAGAACCCGAAACACAATTATAAATTTAGGAGAGGAATGCTATCAGAGACTCCTGGTCCTCGATTTCATTTGGACATGTTAGGCGATTTTCGTACCACCCGACTAAAATGGACCGAAATCCGTATTTTTTTGAACAATACGATGGCTTGTGTTTGAAATCTAACACAGAAACCAAAATACAGTCTTAATTTAGAAGAAGAATCCTATAAACATCTCTCGGTCCTCGATTTCATCTGGACTTTTTGGGCGATTTTCATACCCCTTGACAAAAATGTATCAAAATCTGTATTTTCGGACTAAGCGATTACTAGTGTTTGAAATCTTACGCAGAACCCAAAACACTGTTATATATTAAGGAGAATAATGATATAAGGGTCGCTCGGTCCTCGATTTCATCTCACCTTTTCGGGCTCCTTTCGTACCATACAACAAAAATGGACCGAAATTCGTATTGTTGAACAAAACAATGGCTAGTGTTTGAAATCTGACACAGAACTCGGAAACAGTTATAAATATAGGAGAAGAATGCTATAAGGGTCTCTCGGTCCTCGATTTCATCTGGACTTTTCAGGCGATTTTCGTACCACATGACAATCATGACCCAAAATTTGTATTTTCGAACAAGACAATTGCTAGTGTTTGAAATCTGAGGTGGAACCTGAAAATCAGTTATAAATTTAGGAGAAGAATGCTATAAGAGTCTTCTGGTCCTCTATTTCATCGGGTCTTTTGGGCAATTTTCTTACCATTCAACAAAAATGGCTAGTATTTGAAATCTAGCGTGAAACCCGAAACACAGTTATAAATTTTGGAGAAGAATGCTATAAGGGTCTCTTGGTACTCGATTTCATCTGGACTTTTCGGGCGATTTTTGTACCATTCGAAAAAAATGGACTAAAATTTGTATTTTCGGACCACACTTTGGCTAGTGTTTGATATC
>NC_021164.2:10298415-10299655 GCF_000331145.2 Cicer arietinum | reverse complement strand
CAATCCTCGGTTTCATCTGGACTTTTCGGGTGATTTTCGTACCACCGACAAAAAATGGACGGAAATCCGTATTTTCGAACAAGATGATTGCTAGTGTTTGAAATTTGACACGGAACCCAAAACTCAGTTATAAGTTTAGGAGAAGAATGCTATAAGGGTCTACCGGTCATTGATTTGATATGGGCTTTTCGGGAGATTTTCGTACCACCCAACAAAAATGGACCGAAATTCGTATTTTCGAACAAGACAATTGTTAGTGTTTGAAATATGAGGCGGAACCCGAAACTCAGTTATAATATTAGGAGAAGAATGCTATAAGGGTCTTCTGGTCCTCGATTTCATTTGTTCTTTTCGGGCAATTTTCGTACCACACGACAAAAATGGACCGAAATTTGAATTTTCAGACCAGACGATGGCTAGTGTTTGAAATCTGGCGTGAAACCCGAATCACAGTTATAAATGTGGATGTCTGAAACAAATAATCGATTATGAAATCGATTCTTTTAAATGATTTTCCAAATTGTCCATCGATTTATCAATCGATTGGATTGATGTATACTCCAGCATTTAGGATATCTGAGATTACTAAATCTATTATGAAATCGAATATCGTGTTTCCGATTTTGACAAATAAGACACTGTGTAGCATAAATCGATTATGCAATCGATTTGGTAATGCTGATTTTCTATTTTGTCACAGGATAATCGATGTCTCAATCGATTTTTCACAGGGATCATATTTCATTTTGATCCATAATACCAAGTTTCATTCTAATATAGAAGAAACTTTCCTTGGGTAAGGCTTTGGTAAATATATCCGCTAATTGATCAGATGTATTAACATAATCAAGCATGATATTACCATTTTGGTATTGATCTCTAATGAAATGATGTCTAATCTCTATATGTTTTGTTCTAGAGTGCATAACAGGATTCTTTTTAATATTTATGGCACTAGTGTTGTCACACATGATTGACACAGTTCCAAGATCAACACCAAAGTCAGAAATGTGTTGTTTCATCCATAAAATTTGTGCGCAACAACTTCCAGCAGCCACATATTCAGCCTCAGCTGTTGAAAGTGCCACACTATTTTGTTTCTTGCAATGCCAAGACACAAGTGAATTCCCTAATAGATGGCAAGTACCTGATGTACTTTTTCTGTCTAATTTGCAACCAGCAAAGTCAGAATCAGAATAGCCAATAAGAGTGCAAGTTGATCCCTTAGGATACCATAAGC
>NC_021164.2:10296013-10297826 GCF_000331145.2 Cicer arietinum | reverse complement strand
CTGTTTGTGGATCCAAAAATTATGTCATCAACATAAATTTGGACAAGCAGAATGTCTTTTCCCTTTTTCTTTATAAAGAGTGTTTTATCAACATTTCCTCTTAAAATATTTTGTTGTATAAGGAAGTTGTTGAGCTTTTCATACCAAGCTCTTGGAGCTTGTTTCAATCCATAAAGAGCTTTTGTTAGTTTATAAACATGGTTTGGAAAAGCAGGATCCTCAAATCCTGGAGTTTGACTAACATACACTTCCTCTTGGATATCTCCATTTAGAAAAGCACTATTTACATCCATTTGATACAATTTAAAATCCATGATACAAGCATAAGCAAGCAGAATCCTAATTGCTTCTAATCTGGCTACAGGAGCATAAGTCTCATCATAGTCAATCCCTTCGTTATTACCCCATTCTCATCCATTTTATTCCTAAACACCCATCTAGTTCCTATGACATGTTTGTCTTCTGGTTTAGGAACTAGGATCCACACTTTGTTTCTCTCAAATTGATTAAGCTCTTCTTGCATGGCAATTATCCAATCATTGTCCAAGAGAGATTCCTTTATATTCTTAGGTTCTACTTGAGAAACAAAGGCTGTAAAATTGCAGAATTGTCTAAGGGATTTTCTAGTAGCAACCCCTTTAGAATTTTCGCCTATGATGTTGTCAATAGGATGGTTTTTGTTGAATCTCCATTCCTTAGGTAAGTCATCTTCCCTAATATGTACTCAATGTCAGTTGGAGGCACTGTTTCATTTGTTTCTTTTGGATCTGATTCTACACATTCATCAAGAGAATCATTAACTATAAGAGGGGTACTGTTCAAGTTTTTGGTAAACATTTCATCAAATTTTACATGAACAGATTCCTCTATAGTTTTGGTTCTTTTATAGTAGATCCTATAGGCCTTACTAGATTGGGAATATCCCAGAAAAATTCCCTCATCTGCCTTAGAGTCAAATTTCCCTAGATGCTCTTTTCAATTATTTAATACAAAACACTTGCATCTAAAGACTCTAAAATAGGCAATGTTTGGGTTTCTACCTTTGTATAGTTCATAGGGTGTTTTTTCTAAGGATAGGCCTAATGAGAACTCTATTCATCACATGAGCAGCTGTGTTTATTGCATCAGCCCAAAAGTATTTAGGAAGCTTAGACTCATTTGTCATTGTTCTAGCAAGTTCTTCTAGAGCTCTATTCTTCCTTTCTACAACTCCATTCTGTTGTGGAGTTCTTGGGGCTGAGTACATGTGGTGAATTCCATTTTGATCACAATAGTTATCAAAAGACTCATTTTGAAATTCTCCACCATGATCACTCTTAATGGAAACTATTTTCTGATTCTTCTCATTTTGAACTTGATTTGCAAATTTTTTGAAAATTGAGAAGGCATCACTTTTGTGAGACAGAAAATAAGTCCATGTATATCCAGAGAAATCATCAACTAAAATATAGCCATAAAGATTTCCTCCAAAACTTTTTACTTGAGAGGGACCAAATAGATCCATGTGAATCAATTGTAGAACTCTATTAATTTGTACTAAGTCTATTGGTGGGAAAGAGGACTTGACCAATTTACTTTTCTCACAAGAGTCACATAATTTTTCCTTTGAAAATTTTCAGTTTGGAAGACCTAGCACTAGTTGTTTACTAACAAGTTTGTTAAGATGATTAATATGTATGTGAGCTATTCTCTTATGCCACAACCAATCTTCATCGGACTTAGATAATAAACAACAGATATCATTTACAGGTAAGGAATAAAAATCAATCATGTATATATTGTTTACTCTTTCACCTACCAATTTCATGCTTTT
>NC_021164.2:10293259-10295417 GCF_000331145.2 Cicer arietinum | reverse complement strand
GAATCCTTTATCACACAGCTGACTAATACTAAGCAAGTTGTGTTTCAAACCTTTGACATAGAGAACGTCCTTGATAATTGTTGTTGATTCAATCACTATGTCTCCAACACCAAGTATTTTACCTTTATTGTTGTCACTGTATTTTACATATCCACCATTTTTTGAATTGAGAGACAATAATTTTGATTTGTCTCCTGTCATGTGCTTGGAACATCCACTATCTAGGTACCATGAGTGTGTTTTGGATGTCAAGCCCATCTGCAATACAGAATTAAACTTTGGTTTTAGGTACCCAATTTAAATTGGGTCCTTGAGGGTTAATTTCAATCATAGGTTTCTTTATTTTCCAAATTTGTTTTCATCCCTTATTAGCAAGCTTTTTCAATTTACAATTATAGGATATATGTCCCTTTTTACAACAGAAATGACATGAAAAAGCAAAGGATGAATTATGAGTTGGTTTAATGAAGATATCATGCATTTGCTTTGATTTAACAAATTTATGGTTAAGTTTAGCATTCCTGTTTTGTCTATAGCCAATTCTAGATTTTTCATTATGATTTCTTTGATTCCTAAGAAGAACATTTAGGTTGTTTTTACTACTAGTAAATTTAGCTAAATCAGATTTTAATGATTCAACCTTTCTTTCAAGTTCAATACAACTAGTGAGTTTATCATGTGATTCTTTTTTCAAATGTTCATTCATATCCTCAAGCACCTTATGATCTTTTTTAATTTCTTCACACATCATGCATTGTTTTTCTAGCATTTTTTAGTGCAAATCAATTGTTTAACTACCTTAACATGTTCAGCATGTAATTCATTGAAAGCATCATGCAATTCTTCATAAGATGGATTAGAGGTAGTACTTACTTCACTATCAGAATCTGAATCTATGTTGGCCATTAGACACAGGTTTGCTTCTTCTTCTTCTAAAGATGAAGATGATTCTTCATCATTATCATTCCAAGCTAAGTAGACTCTTTTGGTCTTAGAAGGTGGTTGATCTTTGCCTTTAGCTTTTACCAACTTGGTTCTGTTTTGCAGTTGAAAGCATTCAGATTTTATGTGGCCTGTTTTCCCACATTCATAGCAAGTTATCACTTTGCTATCATTTGAATCATTCTTGCTGAAGCTTTTTGTCTTTGAATTTGGTGGTTTTCTTGATTGGTTTCCTTTCTTTTTCAGAAACTTCTTGAATTTTCTTACCAGCATACCTATTTCAGGTTCTTCATCAGTTTCACTTTTTGAATCATCAGTACATGTTTCTGGTTCAGATTTTACTTTGTGAGTTTGAGCCTTCACTGAAAGTCCTTTTCTTTTCCTATTAGATTGTTCTGACTCATCTAATCTGTCCAGTTCCATCTCATGCTCCCTGAGCTTCCCAAATAGTGTGGCAATAGTCATTTTTGCAAGGTCCTTTGATTTAGCAATGACAGTGATCTTGGGTTGCCATTCTCTTGTCAAGCACCTCATTACTTTTCCTATTTGTTGCTCATTGTCCATAGTTTTTCCTAGAGCATGTAGATTGCTCATTGCTCATTGATTGACTCATCCTTCTTCATATTGAAGAGTTCATATTCATGCATCAGAGTATTTGTTCTGGCCCTCTTGACATCAGTTGTGCCTTCATGAGTTTCTTGGAGTGTATCCCACATGTCTTTGGCAGTTTTGCAATTTGACACCCTGAAAAATTCATCAGCACTCAAAGCAGAGGTTATTATATTTTTGGTCGTTGCATTATAGCCAACTTTCTTTTTGTCATCATCAGACCAATCAGCTATTGGTTTGATGATGATGGATGATTCCTCAGTGCCTGCAAGTTTAGGCACATAGGGACCATTTTCCACTGCCTCTAAGATGTCAAGCCCACTCGCCTCTAGAAAGATGAGCATCCTCTCTTTCCAGTACATGTAGGCTGACCCATTAAAGGCAGGGGGTCTAGTTAAAGAGGCCCCTTCACCCAGAAATTCAATAGAAGTCATTTTCTTTTTGAGAACTAGTCTAAAAGATCAGGCTCTGATACCAATTGTTGGTGTAATGACCTCTATCCTTAGGAAGTTTTATACAATATTTTCAACTAGATTATCTAATTCTTTCCTAAGTGATGAACTTAATATCAAAACCAACTTGTTTAATATTAATTCCTATTTTAACA
>NC_021164.2:10284227-10292953 GCF_000331145.2 Cicer arietinum | reverse complement strand
AGATTTTTCATTATGATTCCTTTGATTCCCAAGAAGAACATTTAGGTTGTTTTTACTACTAGTAAATTTAGCTAAATCAGATTTTAATGATTCAACCTTTCTTTCAAGTTCAATACAACTAGTGAGTTTATCATGTGATTCTTTTTTCAAATGTTCATTCATATCCTCAAGCACCTTATGATCTTTTTTAATTTCTTCACACATCATGCATTGTTTTTCTAGCATTTTTTAGTGCAAATCAATTGTTTAACTACCTTAACATGTTCAGCATGTAATTCATTGAAAGCATCATGCAATTCTTCATAAGATGGATTAGAGGTAGTACTTACTTCACTATCAGAATCTGAATCTATGTTGGCCATTAGACACAGGTTTGCTTCTTCTTCTTCTAAAGATGAAGATGATTCTTCATCATTATCATTCCAAGCTAAGTAGACTCTTTTGGTCTTAGAAGGTGGTTGATCTTTGCCTTTAGCTTTTACCAACTTGGTTCTGTTTTGCAGTTGAAAGCATTCAGATTTTATGTGGCCTGTTTTCCCACATTCATAGCAAGTTATCACTTTGCTATCATTTGAATCATTCTTGCTGAAGCTTTTTGTCTTTGAATTTGGTGGTTTTCTTGATTGGTTTCCTTTCTTTTTCAGAAACTTCTTGAATTTTCTTACCAGCATACCTATTTCAGGTTCTTCATCAGTTTCACTTTTTGAATCATCAGTACATGTTTCTGGTTCAGATTTTACTTTGTGAGTTTGAGCCTTCACTGAAAGTCCTTTTCTTTTCCTATTAGATTGTTCTGACTCATCTAATCTGTCCAGTTCCATCTCATGCTCCCTGAGCTTTCCAAATAGAGTGGCAATTGTCATGTTTGCAAGATCCTTTGATTCAGCAATGGCAGTGATCTTGGGTTGCCATTCTCTTGTCAAGCACCTCATTACTTTTCCTATTTGTTGCTCATTGTCCATAGTTTTTCCTAGAGCATGTAGATTGCTCATTGCTCATTGATTGACTCATCCTTCTTCATATTGAAGAGTTCATATTCATGCATCAGAGTATTTGTTCTGGCCCTCTTGACATCAGTTGTGCCTTCATGAGTTTCTTGGAGTGTATCCCACATGTCTTTGGCAGTTTTGCAATTTGACACCCTGAAAAATTCATCAGCACTCAAAGCAGAGGTTATTATATTTTTGGTCGTTGCATTATAGCCAACTTTCTTTTTGTCATCATCAGACCAATCAGCTATTGGTTTGATGATGATGGATGATTCCTCAGTGCCTGCAAGTTTAGGCACATAGGGACCATTTTCCACTGCCTCTAAGATGTCAAGCCCACTCGCCTCTAGAAAGATGAGCATCCTCTCTTTCCAGTACATGTAGGCTGACCCATTAAAGGCAGGGGGTCTAGTTAAAGAGGCCCCTTCACCCAGAAATTCAATAGAAGTCATTTTCTTTTTGAGAACTAGTCTAAAAGATCAGGCTCTAATACCAATTGTTGGTTTTATGTCTTCTATCCTTAGGAAATTTTATACAATATTATCAACAAGATTATCTAATTCTTTCCTAAGTGATGAATTAATATCAAAACCAACTTGTTTAATATTAATTCCTATTTTAACAGTAAAAGATTCAAACAGTTTATTCAAAGCGGAATTTCACAATCACATGCAAGATCAATATAAAAAGTAAAGAGAGAGAGAGGAAGTAGTGCACTAGGAGTTTTTTATACTGGTTCGGCTAGCACTTTGATAACCTACATCCAGTCCTGAAACCTATAACAGATTTTAGCCTTTCACTAGAATGATTTGAGGAATATTTTTACAGACTTTCCAGCGTCACAGCCTATCCATCCAACTCACAACCACTTCTATCACAATACCAACCTATCCCTAAGAGTTACTCGTCAAACTCTAGCGAGATCAAGCTGAGGTTTCTTTTAGATGAACACAAGCATCCTAAAAGATAACCACCAGTGTACCACTACTGGATTTCCAAAACTTCAATTACAGAAATTGTTCTTTCACAAAGAAACAAAAAGAAGACTAAGAAAATTGACTCAATCACAATGTAAGATCTCACATAAAAGTATTAGCCAATGAGTATTTGTGTGTTGTAACAATTTTTCTCTCAAAGTGTTTTTCAGTTTTCTGTGTTTATGAAAAAGGGTTATGATTGTTATGAAAAAATTGTGATTGATTCAATTTATATATTTTCATAAAAACATCATATAAATCGATTTCATAATCGATTTTATTAAAGTTTGATACCAACTTAATCGATTACCTAATCGATTATCACGTCTCTTGTTTTTCTTGAATCTTGAAAATAGAAGAACTAATCGATTTCCTAATCGATCCTTTTAATGCACTTATCAGAAACTGATACTCAGTTTGTATCAGAATCGATTGACTAATCGATTATACTTGTTTTGTTCAAACAACGAGATCAAAACAATCGATTACTCATTCGATTCATTTATTAACATAATCGGTTTGGAAATGGGCTAAGTTCTCACTGTAACTCAGACATTTTTCTTCAATCGATTCGTTAATCGACTTGGCTGGTCACAGTGACTAAGATGTTTTACTCCAATTGATTTGCCAATCGATTTGGCTTGTTACAATAGCTTAGCTGTTTAGTTGAAATCGATGTGCCAATCGATTATGCAATATGTTTCTGATAAATGATTAACCAGTTCATTCTTTCAATCGATTACCTAATCGATTGATGCAAAGCATGCAACTTAAGAAACATCTATCAATCGATTATCTAATCGATTAGTGCATAGCTTGCAACTTAAGAAACTTATTTCAATTGATTGTCCAATCGATTTCGTTGATCACATAACACATGTCTGATGAAAAAGTATTTTCATAATCGATTTGCCAATCGATTGACTTAGTATGAGCTTGGTTCTATGAATCACAAAATCGATTACTCAATTGATGTGCAAATCGATTGTCCAATTGATTTGTTCAAACACATAACACATGTTTTGATAAAACCTAAGTTATCGATTTCCCAATCGATTAACTTAGTGAAACCTTTATTCTGTGAGTCAGACAATCGATTGCTCAATTGATTTATCAATTGATTTATTACTTGATTGATTAAAACTTATTTTATGATTTCATTGGCAAATACTATATGAGAAATCATTATGATTAAGTCTACCTAATTGAAACTATTAACACTAGACACTTTTATACATCAGTCTTCAAGCCTTGTAGTACATCATCCATCTTTGCTTGATTGCTTGAGTTCCAAGTTTTGTCCAAGTGTGTAGTGTTCAATTATTTTCCTGAAATGTTTCTCAATTCAAATCATTAGATCAATCAAATAATGCATACACATTGTATGTTTGGAAATTATATCAAAATCATGATCAAGGAGGGATATGTCTTACAATCTCCCCCTTTTTGATTAAATGACAAACATACAATTTAACCTTGAGTTTATAACTTTATAATAATAACTATTATTTAAAATCTCCCCCTGAATTTTAGAATTCATGATTCATTTCAACAGCATAAGCACAAGCTATTCACATTCATTAAAATTTGGTATCAGATTTTGATATCATAGCTTGCTATTCAAATTTATTAAAATCAGAGTACATCTAACATATTCAACATAAGAGTACATAAGCAGTTTCAGAGCATAGCAGTATTTCATTTATTCAACTTTGATATCAGAGCATACCACATAGAGCACATAAGATCTTTTGATATCAAAGCATAATAATATCAGAGCAATATCATTCAGTATCAGAGCATTCAATTAAAACTCTTTTAAGTTTGGTATATCAAAGCGCAGTATCAGAGCAATATCAGTGCTTTTACTTCCAGATTTGGTATGTATCAGAGTACAATGCATAAGCACATGAATTTGGTATATGAGAGTACATTATCAGATATTAGAATACAATAACAATATCTATCAGTCAATCAATGCAATAGCACAAGTTAAATTTGTTCATTTAAATTCTCCCCCTTTGTCATTAAATTCAAAAAGATATACAAGAGAGAATAATGAATCAAAAAGCTATCATAAGATATATACAATAACATTACAAAGCAACAAAGAAAACAAAATCCTAAACAACTAATCTAGGGCTGCTCCTCATTATCACCAATGGGAGAGGTAGAGACTGATGTATTAGCCTCAGCAAGTGTCTCCTCACCATGAGGTTCAGTACTATCTAGGTTGGTAGGATTTGGTTCTTCAGTTGCTTGATTGCCAATGTCAACAATGTCTTCAAAAGACATTTTGAGACCCAAGTGTTCTTGGATGGCAGCAACATCTTGAACCACTGAGTTTAAAGTTGCTTGGAGTTTCCTAAGAGAAGCTTCCACCCTAGAATTGTGAGCAGCCTAGGACTCCATCAGTCCCGGCAACTTAGCCAAAACCTCACATTGGGTTTCAGTTGGCTCAGGTTGTCCAGCACTTGGTTGTGCCCTTGTCCAAATGCCATTGATCCGTTTCAATTGTATTTGATTTACAACGGATTCAGCAAAAATTAGAGTAGTTTTTATGGATTCTTCATTGACACATGATACCTTGAAGTGTCTTAGAATTTTTGTGATTAGCTGAGGGTAGGGGAGCATCAGCTTTCCTTGTGCTGATTCCACCATGTTCATCAACACAATCCATACCCAGCTCATCTTGAGCTCCTTGTATAGGCCCCAAAGCAGAATAATGTCCAGCCTCTGTACAACAGCATGGTTTCCTGATCGAGGTACTAACATCCTTGTTAGCACATACATCAGCATACGATGTCCGACCTTCATCTGACCGATTGGAAGTGATATTTTTTCAACAAAGCCTTCAATCTTCAGGTCCTGAATTGCTGTGTGTCGATCTACTGATGTTTCCCAAGCATCATCACTAGAATCAGAATCTGTCCTTCCATCAACAGCTTCTCCAAAGAATGGCAATCCTGAAAGCTTGGAGAATTCTTCAAATGACACAGAGATTTTTTTGCCCTTGACTTCCGCCTCGAATCCAGTATCACTGAGGATGAAGGTTGAGTAGAAGGCTCTAATTAGCCTTGGGTAGATTTCCAATGAATAGGAAAGGAAATTTACTAATCCATGAAATCTTAAATGGTTTGGGAAAGTAAAACCATTCGCATCAAAATAGGCAAAATCCAGAGTTCGTGCCTCTTGGATTTTCCTTTTTAGAAATGCAGAAGGAATAACCATATCCTCAATAAGTTTACCTTGAGGTTTCTTTGGCTGAGGGGAAGAAATAGGTTTCTTCTTCTTTTGTGATGGTTCCTTCATTGCATCACCCATCTGCTTCTTAGACTGAGGAATCTTCCTCTTTTTGCTTTTTCCTTGATCAGTGGCAATGGCTTTGCCTTTGTCCTTTTCCATGATTTTATGAGTAGGAATGGATACTCGTTTAGCAGGAGGTGGAGGAGATGGTGTTCTACCACTAGAGGTAGAAGAAGAGGGGGATATGTCACTAGTTTGCTTGACTCTGGCCATTTGAGAGATTAATGAATTTTAAGATGTTTGAGATTAATGAATTACAAACACAAGCCATCGTCTGGTCCGAAAATATAGATTTTGGTCCATTTTTGTCGAGGGGTACGAAAATCGCCCGAAAAGTCCAAATGAAATTGACGACCGAGAGACCCTTATAGGATTCTTATTCTAAATTTATAACTGTATTTCGGGTTCCATGTCAGATTTCAAATACTAGCCATCCTCTGGTCCGAAAATATGGATTTCAATCCATTTTAATCTAGTGGTATGAAAATCGCCCGAAAAGTCCAGATGAAATCGAGGACCGGGAGACCCTTATAGCATTCTTCTCCAAAATTAATTACTATATTTCAGGTTCCGGGTCAAATTTCAAACACTAGCCCTCATCTGGTCTGGAACTACTGATTTCGGTCCATTTTTGTCGGGTGGTATGAAAATTGCCCGAAAAGTCTAGATCAAATCGAGGACCGCGAGACCCTTATAGCATTCTTCTGCCAAATTTATAAATGTGTTCTGGATTCCACGTCAGATTTCAAACACTAACCATCGTTTTGTTCGAATGTACAGATTTTAGTTCATTTTAGTAGGGTGGTACGAAAATCGCTGGAAAATGTCCAGATGAAATCGAGGACTGGGAGACCCTTATAGCATTCTTCTTCTAAATTTATAACTGTGTTTCAGGTTCCGCTTAAGATTTCAAACACTAGCCATAGTCTTGTTCGAAAATACGAATTTCGGTCCATTTTAGTTAGGTGGTATGAAAATCGCCCGAAAAGTCTAGATGAAATCGAAGACTAGGAGACCTTTATAGCATTCTTCTACCAAATTTAAAACTGTTTTTCGGGTTCCGCGCTAGATTTCAAACACTTGCCATCGCTTTGTTCGAAAATAAGAATTTCGATCCATTTTAGTCGGGTGCTACGAAAATCTCCCGAAAATTCCAATGAAATCTAGGACTGGGAGACCCTTATATCATTCTTCTCCAAAATTTAAAATTTTGTTTTAGGTTCCGCGTCAGATTTCAAACACTAGCCACAATCTTTTTTTAAAATACGGATGTTGGTCTTTTTTTTTTCGATGGTACGAATATCGCTTGAAAAGTCCAGATGAAATCGAAGACCCAGAAACCCTTATAACATTCTTCTGTCTACTTAAGTCGGGTGGTACGAAAATCGCCCGAAAAGTCTAGATGAAATCGAGGACCGAGAGACCCTTATAGCATTCTTCTTCTAAATTTATAAATGTGTTTCGGGTTCCGCATCAGATTTCAAACACTAACAATCTACTTGTTGGAAAATACGGATTTCAATCCATTTTAATCGGGTGGTACGAAAATCGCTCGAAAAGTCCATATTAAATCTAGGACCAGTAGACCCTTATATCATTCTTCTCCAAAATTTATAATCTTGTTTCAGGTTTTGTGTTAGATTTCAAACACTAGCCATAGTATTTTTCGAAAATACGGATTTCGGTCCATCTTAGTTGGATGGTATGAAAATCACCCAAAAAGTCCAGATGAAATCGAAGACCGGGAGACCCTTATAGCATTCTTCTCCAAAATTTATAATTGTGTCTCGAGTTCCGCACTTGATTTCAAACACTATCCCAAAACTGGTCCGAAAATACAAATTTTACTCCATTTTTGTCGAGGGGATTGAAAATCGCCCGATAAGTCCAGATGAAATTGAGGACCGAGAGACCCTTATAGCATTCTTCTCTAAAGATTTCAAACACTAGCCATAGTATTTTTCGAAAATACGGATTTCGGTCCATCTTAGTTGGATGGTATGAAAATCACCCAAAAAGTCCAGATGAAATCGAAGACCGGGAGACCCTTATAGCATTCTTCTCCAAAATTTATAATTGTGTCTCGAGTTCCGCACTTGATTTCAAACACTATCCCAAAACTGGTCCGAAAATACAAATTTTACTCCATTTTTGTCGAGGGGATTGAAAATCGCCCGATAAGTCCAGATGAAATTGAGGACCGAGAGACCCTTATAGCATTCTTCTCTAAATTTTTATACGGTTTCGGTCCATTTTTTGTCGAATGGTACGAAAATCACCCGAAAAGTCCAGATGAAACCGAGGACCAAGAGACCTTGATAGCATACATCTCCTAAATTTATAACTGTGTTCGGAGTTCTGTGTCGGATCTCAAAAACTAGCCATTGTTTTGTTCAAAAATACGAATTTCGGTCTATTTCAGTCAGGTGGTACGAAAATCACCCGAAAATATCAGATGAAATCAAGGACCGGGAGACCCTGATAACATTCTTCTCCTAAATATATAACAGTGTTTGTGATCCCGATTCAGATTTCAATCACTAGCCATCGTCTGGTCCGAAAATGCGGATTTCAATCCATTTTAGTCTAGTGGTATGGAAATCGCCTAAAAAGTCCAGATGAAATCGAGGATCGAAAGACCCTTTATAGCATTCTTCTCCAAAGTTTATAACCATGTCTCAGGTTCCGCGTCAAATTTCAAACACTATCCCTCGTCTGTTCCGGAAATACTGATTTCGGTCCATTTTTATCGGATGGTATGAAAATCTCCCGAAAAGTTCGGATGATATCAAGGACCGGGAAACCCTTATAGCATTCTTATCCAAAATTTATAACTATGTTTCGGGTTCCGCGGCAGATTTCAAACACTAGCTATCGTCTTGTTCGAAAATACTGATTTTGGTTCATTTTTGTCGAAGAGTACGAAAATTGCACGAAAAGTCCAGATGAAATCGAGTAGAAGAAGATTCTTGTAGCATTATTCTCGCAAATTTATAATTGAGTTTTGGGTTATGCGTCAGATATTCAAACATACACTGGCCATCGTCTTGTCCGAAAATACGAACATCAGTCCATATTTGTCAGGTGGTACGAAAATCGCCTAAAAAGTCCAGATGAAATCGAGGACCAGGAGACCCTTAAAACATTCTTCACCAAAATTGATACCTGTGTCTCGAGTTCCGTATCAAATTTTAAACACTAGCCCTCGTTAGGTCCGAAAATATAGATTTCGGTTCATTTTTATTAGGTGGTACGAAAATCGCCTGAAAAGTCTAGATGAAATCGAGGACCAGAAGACTCTTATAGCATTCTTCTCCTAAATTTATAAATGTATATCGGGTTCCGCATCATATTTCAAACAATTGCCATCATCTTGTTGGAAATTACGGATTTTCGTCCATTTTTGTCGGGGTGTACGAAAATTGCGCGAAAAGTCCAGATGAAATCGAAGATC
>NC_021164.2:10276829-10282680 GCF_000331145.2 Cicer arietinum | reverse complement strand
ACTATCCCAAAACTGGTCCGAAAATACAAATTTTACTCCATTTTTGTCGAGGGGATTGAAAATCGCCCGATAAGTCCAGATGAAATTGAGGACCGAGAGACCCTTATAGCATTCTTCTCTAAATTTTTATACGGTTTCGGTCCATTTTTTGTCGAATGGTACGAAAATCACCCGAAAAGTCCAGATGAAACCGAGGACCAAGAGACCTTGATAGCATACATCTCCTAAATTTATAACTGTGTTCGGAGTTCTGTGTCGGATCTCAAAAACTAGCCATTGTTTTGTTCAAAAATACGAATTTCGGTCTATTTCAGTCAGGTGGTACGAAAATCACCCGAAAATATCAGATGAAATCAAGGACCGGGAGACCCTGATAACATTCTTCTCCTAAATATATAACAGTGTTTGTGATCCCGATTCAGATTTCAATCACTAGCCATCGTCTGGTCCGAAAATGCGGATTTCAATCCATTTTAGTCTAGTGGTATGGAAATCGCCTAAAAAGTCCAGATGAAATCGAGGATCGAAAGACCCTTTATAGCATTCTTCTCCAAAGTTTATAACCATGTCTCAGGTTCCGCGTCAAATTTCAAACACTATCCCTCGTCTGTTCCGGAAATACTGATTTCGGTCCATTTTTATCGGATGGTATGAAAATCTCCCGAAAAGTTCGGATGATATCAAGGACCGGGAAACCCTTATAGCATTCTTATCCAAAATTTATAACTATGTTTCGGGTTCCGCGGCAGATTTCAAACACTAGCTATCGTCTTGTTCGAAAATACTGATTTTGGTTCATTTTTGTCGAAGAGTACGAAAATTGCACGAAAAGTCCAGATGAAATCGAGTAGAAGAAGATTCTTGTAGCATTATTCTCGCAAATTTATAATTGAGTTTTGGGTTATGCGTCAGATATTCAAACATACACTGGCCATCGTCTTGTCCGAAAATACGAACATCAGTCCATATTTGTCAGGTGGTACGAAAATCGCCTAAAAAGTCCAGATGAAATCGAGGACCAGGAGACCCTTAAAACATTCTTCACCAAAATTGATACCTGTGTCTCGAGTTCCGTATCAAATTTTAAACACTAGCCCTCGTTAGGTCCGAAAATATAGATTTCGGTTCATTTTTATTAGGTGGTACGAAAATCGCCTGAAAAGTCTAGATGAAATCGAGGACCAGAAGACTCTTATAGCATTCTTCTCCTAAATTTATAAATGTATATCGGGTTCCGCATCATATTTCAAACAATTGCCATCATCTTGTTGGAAATTACGGATTTTCGTCCATTTTTGTCGGGGTGTACGAAAATTGCGCGAAAAGTCCAGATGAAATCGAAGATCGGGTGACCCTTATAGCATTCTTCTCCTAAATATATAATAGTGTTTCTCATTTTGGGTCAGATTTCAAACGCTAGCCATCGTCTGGTTTGAAAATATAGATTTTGGTCCATTTTTATCTAGGGGTACGAAATTTGCCCGAAAAGTCTAGATGAAATCGAGGACCGAGAGACCCTTATAACATTCTTCATCTAAATTTATAACTGTGTATCGGGTTCCACGTCAGAATACAAACACAAGCCATAATCTTATTCGAAAAAATGGATTTTGGCTTGTGGACTTAGGGCCATGCTTTGAGGACCAAAATCCATTTTTGAGGTTCTCCATCGCCCTAAACGTTTAGATGAAATCGTGGACTTGGAGAACCTTATAGCATTCTTCTGCCAAATTTATAAATGTGTTCTGGATTCCACGTCAGATTTCAAACACTAACCATCGTTTTGTTCGAATATACAGATTTTAGTTCATTTTAGTAGGGTGGTACGAAAATCGCTGGAAAATGTCCAGATGAAATCGAGGACTGGGAGACCCTTATAGCATTCTTCTTCTAAATTTATAACTGTGTTTCAGGTTCCGCTTAAGATTTCAAACACTAGCCATAGTCTTGTTCGAAAATACGAATTTCGGTCCATTTTAGTTAGGTGGTATGAAAATCGCCCGAAAAGTCTAGATGAAATCGAAGACTAGGAGACCTTTATAGCATTCTTCTTCCAAATTTAAAACTGTTTTCTGGGTTCCGCGCTAGATTTCAAAACTAGCCATCGCTTTGTTCGAAAATAAGAATTTCGATCCATTTTAGTCGGGTGCTACGAAAATCTCCCGAAAAGTCCAATGAAATCTAGGACTGGGAGACCCTTATATCATTCTTCTCCAAAAGTCCTGATGAAATTGAGGACTTGGAGACCTTGATAGTATTCTTCTCAAAGATTTATTACTGGTTTTTAGGTTCCGCGGCAGATTTCAAACATTTGCCATTGTCTCGTCTAAAAATTTGGATTTCGGTCCTTTTATTTCGAAGGGTAAGAAAATCGCTTGAAAAGTCTAGATGAAATCGAGGACCGAGAGACCCTTATAGCATTCTTCTCCTAAATTTATAACTGTATTTCGGGTTATGCGTCTTATGTTTCAAACACTAGCCATCGTCTGGTTCAAAAATACAGATTTTGGTATATTTTTGTCGTTAGGTATGAAAATCGACCGAAAAGGCCAGATGAAATCGAGGACGAGGAGACCCTTATATCATTCTTCTCCAAAAAAGCTTAATTGTGTTTTGGGTTCCGCGTCCTGGTGAAGAATGATATAAGTGTCTCCTTGTCCTCGATTTCATCTGGCCTTTTTGGTCGATTTTCGTACCCAACGACAAAAATATACCAAAATCTGTATTTTCGAACCAGACGATGGCTAGTGTTTGAGACGATGGCTAGTGTTTGAAATATAAGACGCAAAACCCGAAATACAGTTATCAATTTAGGAGAAGAATGCTATAAGTGTCTCCTGGTCCTCGCTTTCATCTAGACTTTTTAGGCGATATTTGTATCACCTGACAAAAATCGATCGATGGCTAGTATTTTAATTCTGATGCAGAACCAGAAATACAATTATAAATTTTGGAGAAGAATGCTATAAGGGTTTTTTGGTCCTCCATTTCATATGGTCTTTTCGGACGACTTTTGTACCACCCAAAAAAAATAGATCGAAAATCGTTTTTTCGGACCAGACGATAGCTAGTTTTTGAAATCTGGCGCGGAACCCGGAAAATAGTTATAAATTTTGGAGAAGAATGCTATAATGGTCTCCCGGTCCTCGATTTCATCTAGACTTTACGGGTGATTTTCATACCACCTGACTAAAATGGCTAGTGTTTCAAATCTAGCGTGGAACCCGAAACACACTTATAAATTTAGAACAAGAATTCTATAATGGTCTCCCGGTCCTCGATTTCATTTGGACTTTTTGGGCGACTTTCGTACCCATCGACGATAATGGACCAACATCTGTATTTTCGGACTAGACAATGGCTAGTGTTTGAAATTTAGCGCGAAACCCAAAACAAAGTTATAAATTTGGGGGAAGAATGCTATATGGTCTCCCAGTGGTCAATTTCATTTGGACTTTTCGGGCAACTTTTGTACCCCTCGACCAAAATGGACCAACATCTGTATTTTCGGACCAGACGATGACTAGTGTTTGAAATATGGCGCAGAACCTGAAACATAGTTATAAATTTTAGAGAAGAATTCTATAAGAGTCTCTCAATCCTCGATTTCATTGGGACTTTTCAGGCGATTTTCGTACCACCAGACAAAAATGGACCGAAATCGGGTGGTACGAAAATCCCCGACTTCATCTAGACTTTTCTGGCAATTTTCGAATCACCCGACAAAAATGTAACGAAATTTGTATTTTTAGACCAAATGATGGCTAATGTTCAAAATATGACCCGAAACACAATTATAAATTTAGGAGAAAAAAAATGCTATTTAATTATTACATTATTTGACAACTCTATTTTATTAAATGTTATTATTATATTCGTTTTATAGTTTTGCTACATAAAGAAGACAATAATAACATATAATAAAATAGAGTTTTCTAATAAAGTAATAATTACATATTAATTTTACAACTCAAAACGAAAATAATAATAACGTATAATAAAAGAGAGTTGTCAAATAAATATGTAATTATTATTAATTTGTTTGACTGCATAATGAAGATGGTAATATTATTTAATAAAATAGAGTTGTCAAATAAATATGTAATTATTACTTTATTTGAAAACTCTAATTTATTATAAGTTATTATTATCTTCGTTTTATTATCTTCGTTTTATAATAAAATAGAGTTGTCAAATAAAGTAATAATTACATATTTATTTGACAAGTCTATTTTATTAAATGATATTACTATCTTCGTTATGCAATCAAACTTTAAAATGAAGATAATAATAGCATATCATAAAATAGAATTATCAAATAAATTAATAATTACATATTTATTTGACAACTCTGTTTTATAGTTGTACTAAATAACGAAAATAATAATAACATATAACCAAATTGAGTTGTAAAGTTGTCAAATAAAGTAATAATTACATATTTATTTTACAACTCAATTTTGTTATATGTTATTATTATTTTGAAATCCATATTTATGAACCAGATGATGGCCAGTGTTTGAAATCTAATCCAAAACTAGAAACCCGAAATACAATTTTAAATTTAGGAGAAGAATGCTATAAGAGTCTCACAGTCCTCAATATCATCTGGACTTTTCGGGCGAAAATCGTAACACCCGACAAAAATGGACCAAAATTCTTATTTTTGTACAAGATGATGGCTAGGGTTTCAAATCTGATTGCTAAGGTTTGAAAATCGTACCAAACAACAAAAATGGACCGAAAACCGTATTTTTGGACCATACGATAGCTAGTGTTTGAAATCTGACACGGAACCCGAAACACAGTCTTTAATGTAGGAGAAGAATTCTATAAGAATCTTCCGAACCTCGACTTCATTTGGACTTCTTGAGCGATTATCGTACCACTCGACAAAAAGGACATAAATCTGTAATTTTGGACCAGAACATGGCTAGTGTTTGAAATCTGACGCGGAACCGAAAACACAGTTATTAATTTTGGAGTAGAATTCCAAAAGAGTCTCTTGGTTCTCGATCTCATTTGGACTTCTCGGGTGATTTTCGTACTTCACAACAAAAATGGACTGAAATTTGTATTTTTGATTTAAACGATGGCTAGTGTTTGAAATATGACGCCGAGCCCGACAAACAGTTACCATTTTAGGAGAAAAATGCTATAAGGGTCTTCTAGTCCTCGATTTCATCTGGACTTTTCGGGCGATTTTCGTACCACCTGACAAAAATGGACTAAAATTTGTATTTTCTGACCAGAAGATGGCAAGTGTTTGAAATCTAACCCGAAACACAATTATAAATTTAGGAGAAGCATGCTAAACGTCTCTCCTGCTCCTCATTTTCATCTAGACTTTTTAGGCGATTTTCGTACCACCCGACAAAAATGGACTAAAATCCGTAACAAATAATAAAATAGAGTTTGTCAAATAAATATGTAATTATTAGTTTAGTCGACAACTCTATTTTAGTTTATGTTATTATTATCTTTGTTTCATTGTCTTACTTTATAACAAATATATAATAATAACATATAAAAAAAATAGAGATGACAAATAAAGTAATAATTACGTCTTTATTTTACTAGGGTTTAATGTTTTAGGGTGTTTAGGGTTTAAGAAATTACGTTTAGGGATTAAAGTTTAGAGTTTAAAATTCGGGATTTTGGGTTTAGTGTTTAGGGTTTAGGATTTAAGGTTTAGGATTTAAGGTTTAAGGTTTTGGGTTTGAGGTTCGGGTTATAGTATATAGGGTTATCTTTATTGCAAAATATTACTACAAAACGATCATAATAATAACATATAATGAAATATAGTTGTCAAATAAAGATGTAATTATTACTTTATTTGAAAATAATA
>NC_021164.2:10276003-10276724 GCF_000331145.2 Cicer arietinum | reverse complement strand
AGACAATAAAACAAAGATAATAATAACATAAATTAAATTAGAGTTGTCAAATAAAGTAATAATTACATATTTATTTTATTAGGGTTTAGTGTGTTAGGGTGTTTAGGGTTTAAGAAATCACGTTTAGGGATTGAAGTTTAGAGTTTAAAATTCGGGATTTTGGGTATAGTGTTTAAGGTTTAAGGTTTTGGGTTTGAGGTTCGGGTTATAGTATATAGGGTTATCTTTATTGCAAAATATTACTACAAAACGATCATAATAATAACATATAATGAAATATAGTTGTCAAATAAAGATGTAATTATTACTTTATTTGAAAATAATATTTTATTATATGTTATTCAAATCTTATTTGTTAAATAACAATATTATCTTCGTTTTGTAGTTGTACATAATAACAAAGATAATAATAACATATAACAAAATTGAGTTGTCAAATAAATATGTCAAAATTAATTTATTTGACAACTCTATTTTATTATATGTTATTATTATCTTCATTTTGTAGTTATACTTAATAATAAAGATAATAATAAAATGTAACAAAATTGAGTTGTCAAATAAATATGAAATAATTAATTATTTGACAACCCTAGTTTATTATATGTTATTATTATCTTCGTTATTAAGTACAACTACAGAACGAAGATAATAATAATATTTAATAAAACAGAGTTGTCTAATAAATAAGTAATTATTACTTTATTTGACAACACTATTT
>NC_021164.2:10274516-10275012 GCF_000331145.2 Cicer arietinum | reverse complement strand
AATCTGTAAAACGTACTCAAGTCAATTCTATTGGAAAGGCTGAAATCTGGTTTAGATTTCAGGACTGGATGTAGGCTATCAAACTGATAGCCGAACCAGTATAAATATTGGTGCACATTTTTCTTATCCTTTCTCTTTATTTTGATATTGCTTGAATGCTTATTCTTGAATGTTTGTAT
The DNA here is from genome assembly GCF_000331145.2 of Cicer arietinum. Taxonomy (NCBI): domain Eukaryota; kingdom Viridiplantae; phylum Streptophyta; class Magnoliopsida; order Fabales; family Fabaceae; genus Cicer; species Cicer arietinum. The sequence goes on along the minus strand of NC_021164.2, from coordinate 10,274,833 downwards.
CATTGAATTTTTGTCTTGATTAATATTATGAATAAGCATTGTATTTGTACTCTTATATGGATAGTTCATGCAACTGTGAATGTTTGTTCCTGAATATATTCCGCAACCGATCATTGATAATGTGATTTATAATCTTGTAAAAATAGTAGAGACTTTTCTCATATATTTTTAACAAATAGAGGCCATAATTTCCTACAATTGGCATCAAGAGCCCGATCTTTTTTAGACTAACTATCATAAAAGAAAATGACCTATGTAGAATTCCTAGGAGAAGGTGCATCCTTGGCAAGGCCCCCTGCTTTTAATGGGGCTGCCTA
>NC_021164.2:10263774-10274016 GCF_000331145.2 Cicer arietinum | reverse complement strand
CGGGTGGTACGAAAATCGCCGGAAAAGTCCTGATGAAATCGAGGACCAGGAGACCCTTATAGCTTTCTTCTCCAAAATTTATAACAATTTTTCGGGCTTTGCCTCAAATTTTAAACACTAGCCATCGTGTGGTCAGATAATACGAATTTCGGTTCGTTTTTGTTGGGTGGTACGAAAATTGCTTAAAAAGTCCAAATGAAATCGTGGACCGGGACACCCTGACAACATTCTTCTTCTAAAATGATAACTTTGTTTCAAGTTACGCGTCAGATTTCAAAACTAGCCATAGTCTTGTTCGAAAATACGAATTTAGTTCCATTTTAGTAGGGTGGTATGAAAATCGCCCGAAAACTCTAGATGAAATCGAGGACCGGGAGACCATTATATCATTCTTCTAAAAAATTTATTACTGTCATCCGAGCTCCGCGCCAGATTTTAAACACTAGCTCTCGTCTGGTTTGAAAATACAGATTTTGGTCTTTTTTCTCGAGGGTTACGAAAATCGCCCGTAAATTCCAGATGAAATTGAGGACCGAGAGACCCTTATAGCATTCTTCTCCAAAATTTATAATTGTGTTCCGGGTTCCGTGTCAGATTTCAAACACTAACCATCGTTTTGTTAGAAAATACATATTTGGGTTCATTTTAGAAGGGTGGTACGAAAACTTCCAAAAAGTCCAGATGAAAACGAGGATCGGGAGACCTTTATAGCACTCTTCTCCAAAATTTATAATTGTGTTTCGGTTTCCGCGACAGATTTTAAACACTAACCATCGTTTAGTTCGAAAATACGAATTTCGGTCCATTTTAGTTGTGTGGTACGAAAATCAACCAAAAAGACCAGATGTAGTCGAGGACCAGGAGGCCCTTATAGTATTCTTCTCCTAAATTTATAAGTGAGTTTTGGGTTCCGCCTCAGATTTCAAACACTAGCAATTGTCTTGTTTGAAAATAGGAATTTCGGTCCATTTTTGGTGGGTGGTACGAAAATCTGCCGAAAATCCCAGAGGAAATCGAGGACCGGGAGACCCTTATATCATTCTTATCCAAAATTTATAACTGAGTTTCGGGTTCCACGCCAGATTTCAAACACTTGCAATCATCTTGTTCGAAAATACGGATTTCGGTGCATTTTTTGTCGGGTGATAAGAAAATCACCTGAAAAGTCAAGATGAAACCGAGGACCAAGAGACCCTGATAGCATTCTTCTCCTAAATTCATTATTGTGTTCCGAGTTATGTGTCGGATTTCAAACACTAGCCATTGTTTTGTTCAAAAATACGAATATCGGTCCATTTTAGTTGGGTTGTACGAAAATTGCCCAAAAATACCTGATGAAATCGAGGACCGGGAGACCCTTGTAACAAAATTTATTCATAGTTTTTAGGTTTTGTGCCAGGAAAAAAACGCTTTCGGTGCATTTTTTGTCGGGTGATAAGAAAATCACCTGAAAGACCCTGATAGCATTCTTCTCCTAAATTCATTATTGTGTTTCGAGTTACGTGTCGGATTTCAAACACTAGCCATTGTTTTGTTCAAAAATACGAATATCGGTCCATTTTAGTTGGGTTGTACGAAAATTGCCCAAAAATACCTGATGAAATCGAGGACCGGGAGACCCTTGTAACATTCTTCTCCTAAATATATAACAGTGTTTCGGATTCTAAGTCAGATTTCAAACACTAGCCATCGTATGGTCCGAAAATATAGATTTTGGTCCATTTTTGTCAAGTGGTACGAAAATCCCCGAAAAGTCCAGATGAAATCGGCGACCGAGAGACCCTTATAGCATTCTTCTTCTAAATTTATAATTGTATTTCGTATTCCATGTCCGATTTCAAACACTAGCCATCGTTTGGTCCGAAAATACGGATTCCAATCCATTTTAGTCTACTGGTATGAAAATCGACTGAAAAGTCCAGATGAAGTCGAGGACCGGGAGACCCTTATAGCATTCTTCTCAAAAATTTATAACCATGTTTTAGATTCCGCGTCAAATTTCAAACACTAGCCCTTGTTTGGTCCGGAAATACTTATTTCGGTCCTTTTTTGTCGGGTGGTATAAAAATCGCCAGAAAATGCCATATATAAAATCAAGGACCGAGAGACCCTTGTACCATTCTTCTCCTAAATTTATAATTGTGTTCCAGGTTCCGTGTCAGATTTCAAACACTAACCATCGTTTTGTTCGAAAATACTGATTTCAGTCCATTTTAGTCCGGTGGTACGAAAGTTGCCAAAAAGTCCACATGAAATCTAGGACCGAGAGACCCTTATAACATTCTTCTTCTAAATTTATAACTGTGTTTTGGTTTCCGCGTCAGATATCAAACACTAGCCATCGTTTTGTTCGAAAATACTGATTTCAGTCCATTTTAGTCCGGTGGTACGAAAGTTGCCAAAAAGTCCACATGAAATCTAGGACCGAGAGACCCTTATAGCATTCTTCTTTAAAATTTATAATTGTGTTTCATGTTCCGTGTCAGATTTCAAACAGTAGCCATACTCTTTTTCGAAAATACGGATCTCGGTCCATTTTTGTCGATGGTTCGGAAAAGCCCAGATGAAATCGATGACCGAGTTCCGCATCATATTTCAAACACTAGCCATCGTTTGGTCCGAAAATACGGATTTTGGTCTATATAAGTAGAGTGGTACGAAAATCGCTCGAAAAGTCCAGATGAATTCGAGGACCGAGAGACCCTTATAGCATTCTTCTTTAAAATTTATAATTGTGTTTCAGGTTCCGCGTCATATTTCAAAATCTAACAATTGTCTTGTTCGAAAATACGGATTTTGGTTCATTTTAGTTGAGTGGTACAAATGTCGCCTGAAAAGTCCAGATGAAATCTAGGACCGGGAGACCCTTATATCATTTTTCTCCAAAATTTATAACTATGTTTCTGGTTCTGCGTCAGATTTCAAACACTAGCCATAGTCTTTTTAGAAAATATGGATTTCGGTCCATTTTAGTTGGATCCTATAAAAATCGCCTGAAAATTCCAGATGAAATCGAGGATTTGGAGACCCTTGTAGCGTTCTTCTCCAAAATCTATAACTGTGTTTCGAGTTCTGCGCTAGATTTACAAAACTAGCCAAACTCTGGTCCGAAAATACATATTATAGTCCATTTTTGTCGAGGGGTACGAAAATTGCCCGAAAAGTCCATATGAAATTGAGGACCGAGAGACCCTTATAGCAATCTTCTTCTAAATTTATAATTGTGTTGTGGGTTCTGCGTCAGATTTCAAACACTATCCATCGTCTTGTTCGAAAATACGAATTTCGGTCCAATTTAGTTGGGTGGTTCGAAAATTGCCCGAAATGTCCAAATAAAATCGAGGACCAAGAGACTATTATATTATTCTTTTCATAAATTTATATCTGTGTTTCGGGTTCTACGTCAGATTTCAAAACTTATCCATGTCTTGTTCAAAAATACGGATTTCGGTCCATTTTTGTGGTGTGGTACAAAAATCGAGGGGAACAAAAATCGCCCGAAAAGTCCAGTTGAAATCGAGGACCAAGAGACCGTTATAGCATTCTTCTTCTAAATTTATAATCGTCAGATTTCAATAACTAGCCATCGTCTTGTTCGAAAATACGGATTTCGGTCCATTTTAGGATTTCCATAACTAGCCATCGTCTTGTTCGAAAATACAGATTTCGGTCCATTTTAGTCGGGTGGAACGAAAAGTCCAGATGAAATCGAGGACCGGGATACCCTTATAGCATTCTTCTCCAAAATTTAAAACTTAGTTTCAGGTTCTGCGTCATCTTTCTAATACAAGCCATCGTCTAGTCTGAAAATACAGATTTCGGTCAATTTTGGTCGGGTGGTACGAAAATCGCCCGAAAAGACCAAATGAAATCGAGGACCGGGAAACCCTTATTGCATTCTTCTCCTCAATTTATAATTGAATTTTTGATTCCTAGTCAGATTTAAAAACCTAATGATTGTCTAGTTCGAAAAAATAGATTTCAATCATTTGTCGCCAGGTGGTACGAAAATCGCCTAAATAGTCTAGATGAAATCGAGGACCGAGAGACCCTTTTAACATTCTTCTCCTAAATATATAATACTATTTCAGGTTCCGCATCATATTTCAATCACTAGCCATCGTTTGGATTGAAAATAAAGATTTTGGTCCACTTTAGTCGAGGGGTAAGAAACTCGCCCAAAAGGTTCAGATAAAATCGAGGACCGAGAGTCTCTTATAGCATTCTTCTTCTAAATTTATAACTGTGTTTTGGTTTTCCCATCAGATTTCAAACACTAGCCATCATCTTGTTCGAAAATACGGATTTTGATCTATTTTAGTCGGGTGGTACCAAAATCTCCTGAAATGTCCAAATGAAATTGAGGACCAGGAGACTCTCATAACATTCTTCTCCTAAATTTATAACTCTGTTCCGGGTTCCACGTCTGATTTCAAACACTAGCCATCGTCTTGTTCGAAAATATGGATTTCAGTCCATTTTTGTCGGGTAGTACGAAAATCGCCGAAAAGTCAAGAGAAAATCGAGGACCGAGAACCCTTATTGCATTCTTCTCCTAAATATATAACAGTGTTTCGGGTTCCGCGTCAGATTCCAAACACTAGCCATAGTCTTTTTAGAAAATAGGGATTTTGGTCCATTTTAGTTGGATTGTATGAAAATAAGCTGAAAAGTCCAGATGAAATCGAGGATCGAGATAACCTTGTAGCATTCTTCTCCAAAAATTATAACTGTGTTTTGAGTTCTGCACTAGATTTCAAACACTAGCCAAACTCTGGTCCGAAATTACAAATTTTAGTCCATTTTTATCGAGGGTTACGAAAATCGCCAGAAAAGTCTTGATGAAATCGAGGACTGAGAGACCCTTTTAGCATTCTTCTTCTAAATTTATAATTGTGTTTCGGGTTCCGTGTCAGATTTCAAACACTAGCCATCGTCTTGTTCGAAAATACGGATTTTGGTCCAATTTAGTACGGTGGTTCCAAAATTGCCCGAAATGTCCAGATGAAATCGAGGACCAAGAAACTCTTATGGCATTCTTTTCCTAAATTTATAACTGTGTTTTGGGTTCCTCGTCAGATTTCAATTACTATCCATCGTCATTTTCGAAAATACGGATTTTGATCCATTTTTGTCGTGTGGTACGAAAATCTTCCGAAAAGTCCAGATGAAATCCAAGACCGGGAGACCCTTATAGCATTCTTCTCCTAAATGTATAACAGTGTTTTAGGTTCCACGTCATATTTCCTACGCAAGCCATTGTCTAGTTAGAAAATATAGATATTGGTCCATTTTTGTCGAGGGGTACGAAAATCGCCCGAAAAGACCAGATGAAATCGAAAACAGAGAGATCGTTATAGCATTCTGCTTTTAAATTTATAAATGTGTGTCCGGATCCACATCAGATTTCAAATACTATTCATCATCTTGTTCAAAATTACGTATATCGGTCCATTTTAGTCGTGGGGTAAGAAAATCACCCGAAAAGTCCAGATGAAATTGAAGACCAGAAGACTCTTATAGCATTTTTCTTCAAAATTTATAATAGTGTTTCGGGTTCCGCGTCAGATTTCAAAAACTAGCCATCGTATGGTTTGGAAAAATGGATTTTAATCTATTTTTGTCGGATGGTACAAAAATCACCCGAAAAGTCTAGTTGAAATCAAGGACCGAGAGACTCTTTCAACATTCTTCTCATAAATATATAATACTATTTCAGGTTCTGCGTTAGATTTCAAACACTAGCCATCGTCTGGATTGAAAATACAGATTTTGGTACATTTTTGTCGAGAGGTAAGAAACTCGCCCGAAAAGTTCATATGAAATCGAGGGCCGAGAGTCCCTTATAGCAATCTTCTTCTAAATTTATAACTGTGTTTTGGTTTCCATGTCAGATTTGAAACACTAGCCATAATCTTGTTGGAAATAACGGATTTCGGTCCATTTTAGTCGGGTGGTACGAAAATCGATCGAAAACTGCATATGAAATCAAGGACAGGGAGACCCTTATATCATTTTCTCCAAACTTTATAACTGGTGTTTCGGGTTCCGCATCAGATTTCAAACACTAGCCATAGTCTTTTAGTTGCATCGCATGAAAATTGCCCGAAAAATCCAGATGAAATCGAGGACCGGAAGACTCTTCCGCGGTAGATTTCAAACACTAGCCAAAGTCTGGTACGAAAAAGCAGATTTTAGTCCATTTTTGTTGAGGGGTACGAAAATTGCCCGAAAAGTCCAGATGAAATCGAGGAGCGAGACACACTTATAGCATTCTTCTCCAAAATTTAAAACTATGTTTCGGGTTTCGTGCCAGATTTCAAACACTAGCCATTGTCTGGTTTGAAAATACGAATTTCGGTCCATTTTTGTTAGGTCGTACGAAAATCGCCTGAAAAGACCTGATGAAATCGAAGACCAAGTGACCCTTATAGCATTCTTCTTCTAAATTTATAACTAAGTTTCGGGTTCCGCCTCAGATTTCAAACACTAGCAACTGTCTTAATCGAAAATACGGATTTCTGTCCATCTTTGTCGAGTGGTACAAAAATCGCCCGAGAAGCCCAGATAAAATCGACGATCATGAGACCCTTATTGCATTCTTCTCCTAAATTTTTAACTGAGTTTCGGGTTTCGCGTCAACTTTCAAACACTAGCAATCATCTTGTTCAAATATACGAATTTCGGTCCATTTTTTGTCGGGTGGTACAAAAATCACATGAAAAGTCCAGATGAAATGGAGGACAGAGAGACCCTGATAATATTCTTCTCAAAAATTTATTACTGGTTTTTAGGTTCCCTGCCAGATTTCAAACACTTGCCATCGTCTATTCCGAAAATATAGTTTTCGGTCCTTTTTATCGAGGGGTAAGATAATCACCCGAAAAGTCCAGATAAAATCAAGGACCGAGAAACCATTATATCATTCTTCTTCTAATTTTATAAATGTGTTTCGGGTACCGCGTCAGATTTCAAACACTAACCATCGTTTGGTTTGAAAATACAAATTTTGGTCCATTTTTGTCGAGGGGTACGAAACTCTGCCGAAACGTTCAGATGAAATCGAGGACCGAGAGTCCCTTATAACATTCTTCTTCTAAATTTATAACTATGTTTCGGTTTCCGCATTAGATTTCAGACTCTATCCATCGTGTTTTTCGAAAATAGGGATTTCGGTCCTTTTTGTCGGGTGGTACGAATATCGCCCGAGTAGTCCAGCTGAAATCGAGGACCGAGAGACCCTTATAAAATTCTTCTCCTAAATTTATAACAGTAATTCGGGTTCCGCATCAGATTTCAAACACTACCCATCGTTTGGTCCGAACCCAAAAAGTTCAAATGAAATCGAAGATTGAGAGACCTTTTATAGCATTCTTCTTCTAAATTTATAATTGTGTTTCGACTTCCCCGTCAGATTTCAAATACTATTCATCATCTTGTTCAAAAATACGTATATCGGTCCATTTTAGTCGGGTGGCACAAAAATTGCCTGAAATGTCCAGATGAAATCAAGGAGAAGAAGACTCTTATAGCATTTTCTCCTAAACTTATAAATGTGTCTCGGGTTCCGCGACAGATTTCAAACACTATCCATCGTCTCCTGGTCCTCGATTTCATCCGGACTTTTCAGGCGATTTTCATACCACTAGACTAAAATGGATTGATATCCGTATTTTCGGACCAGACGATGGCTAGTGTTTGAAATTTGACATTGAATCCGAAATACAACAATAAATTTAGAAGATGAATGCTATAAGGGTCTCTCGGTCGGCGATTTCATTTGAAGAAGAATGGCTAGTGTTTGAAATCTGACGCGGAACTCGAAACACAGTTATAAATTTTGGCGAAGAATGATATAAGGGTCTCTCGGTCCTAGATTTCATCTGCACTTTTCGGGCGACTTTCGTACCACCTGACTAAAATGGACTGAAATCTGTATTTTCGAACAAGAGGATGGTTAGTGTTTTAAATCTGACGTGGAACCCGAAACACAGTTATAAATTTAGAAGAACAATGCTATAAGGGTCTCTCGAACCAAACGATGGCTAGTGTTTGAAATATGACGAGGAACCCGAAGCACAATTATAAATATGGGAGAAGAATGCTATAAGGGTTTCCCGATCATCGATTTCATCTAGACTTTTCAGGCGATAATCGTACCATCAACAAAAAAGGACTGAAATCCGTATTTTGGAAAAGGATTGTGGCTGGTGTTTGAAATCTGAAGCGGAACCTGAAACACAGTTATAAATTTAGAGCAAGAATGTTAGAAGTTTCCCTCGGTCCTCGATTTCATCAGGACTTTTCGGGCGATTTTCGTACCACCCGACTAAAATGGACCGAAATCCACATTTTTGGACCACATGAGGGCTAGTGTTTGAAATTTGACGCAGAAGCTGAAACTCTGTTAAATTTTTTGGAGAAGAATGCTATAAAGGTCTCCCATTCCTGGATTTTTCGGGTGATTTTCATACCACTAGACTAAAATGGATTGAAATCCGTATTTTCGGACCAAACCATGGCTAGTGTTTGAAATCGGACATGGAACACGAAATAAAGTTATAAATTTAGAAGAAGAATGCTATAAGGGTCTCTCAGTCGTCGATTTCATCAAGACTTTTCGGACGATTTTCGTACCCCTTGACAAAAATAGACCAAAATCTATATTTTCGGACCAGACGATGGCTAGTGTTTGAAATCGGACATGGAACACGAAATACAGTTATAAAATTAGAAGAAGAATGCTATAAGGGTCTCTCAATCGTCGATTTCATCTTGACTTTTCGGACGATTTTCGTACCCTTTGACAAAAATAGACCAAAATCTATATTTTCGGACCAGACGATGGCTAGTGTTTGAAATCTGACTCGGAATCTGAAACGTTGTTATATTTTTAGGAGAAGAATGTTGTAAGGGTCTCCCGGTCATCGATTTTATCTGGTATTTTCGGGTGATTTTCGTACCACCTGACTAAAATGGACCAAATTTCGTATTTTTGAACAAGACTATGGCTAGTGTTTGAAATTTGACCTAGAACCTGAAACATAGTAACAAATTTTTGAGAAGAATGCTTTAAGGGTCTCTCGGTCGTCGATTTTATGTGCATTTTTGGGGCGATTTTCGTACCGCTCGACAAAAATGGACTAAAATCTGTATTTTTGGATCAGACGATGGTTAGTGTTTGAATTTTGATGCAGAACCCGAAACATAATTATGAATTTTGGAGAAGAATGCTATTAGGGTCTCCCGACAAAAATGGAATGAAATTCATATTTTCAGACTAGACTATGGCTAGTGTTTATAATTGGGCGCAGAGCCTGAAAAACAGTTATAAATTTTTGAGAAGAATGCTATAAGGGTCTCCCGGTCCTCGATTTCATCTAGACATTTCTGGAAATTTTCGTACCACCCAACAAAAATGGACCAAAGTCTGTAGTTTCAGACCAAACGATGGTTAATGTTTGAAATCTGACGCAGAACCTGAAATAGAGTTATAAATTAAGGAGAAGAATGCTATAAGGGTCTCCTGGTCCTCGATTTCATCTAGACTTTTCAGGGGATTTTGGTATCTCCCGACAAAAATGGACTAAAATTTGTATTTTCTGACCAGACGATGGCTAGTGTTTGAAATCTAACCCAAAAGACAATTATAAATTTAGGAGAAGCATGCTAAAAGTCTCTCCCGCTGCTCATTTTCATCTGGACTTTTTGGGTAATTTTTGTACCGCCCGACAAAAATGGAGTAAAATCCGTAACATATAGTAAAATAGAGTTGTCAAATAAATATGTAATTATTACTTTATTTGACAACTCTAATTTAATTTATGTTATTATTATCTTCATTTTATAGTTTTACTTTATAAGAAATATATAATAATAACATGTAAAAAAAATAGAGATGTCAAATAAGGTAATAATTTTATCTTTATTTAATTAGGGTTCAGTGTGTTATGGTGTTTAGGATTTAAGAAATCACGTTTAGGATTAAGGTTCAGGATTTTGGGTTTAGTGTTTAGGGTTTAAGGTTTAGGATTTAAGGTTTTGGGTTTGAGGTTCGGGTTATAGTATATAGGGTTATCTTCATTGCAAAATATTACTACAAAACGATCATAATAATAACATATAATGAAATATAGTTGTCAAATAAAGATGTAATAATTACTTTATTTGAAAATAATATTTTATTATATGTTATTCTTTATTCTTTTATTAAATGTTATTATTATCTTCGTTTTGTAGTTG
>NC_021164.2:10262431-10263425 GCF_000331145.2 Cicer arietinum | reverse complement strand
AATTATTATTTTATTTGACAACTCTATTTTATTATATGTTATTATTATCTTTGTTATGAAATAAAACCATAATACGAAGATAATAATAACATTAAATAAAATAGTTGTCAAATAATGTAATACTTAAATATTTATTTGACCACACTATTTTATTATATTATTATTATCTTCGTTTTGTATTTAATTTACAACTCGATTTTGTTATATGTTATTATTATTTTTGTTATTTAGTACAATTATAAAACGAAAATAATAAAAACATATAAGAAAATTGAGTTGTCAAATAAAAAATGTAATTACTACTTTATTTGACAACTCAATTTTGTTAGACGTTATTATTTACTTAGTTATAACTTATTTGTTTGACAACTCTATTTTATTATATGTTATTATTATCTTTGTTATGAAATAAAACCATAAAACGAAGATAATAATAACATTAAATAAAATAGTTGTCAAATAATGTAATACTTAAATATTTATTTGACCACACTATTTTATTATATTATTATTATCTTCGTTTTGTATTTAATTTACAACTCGATTTTGTTATATGTTATTATTATTTTTGTTATTTAGTACAATTATAAAACGAAAATAATAAAAACATATAAGAAAATTGAGTTGTCAAATAAATATGAAATAATTAATTTATTTAACAACTCTATTTTATTATATGTTATTATTATCTTAATTATTACGTAGAACTTTAAAACAGTGATAATAATAACATAGAAAAAAATTGAGTTGTCAAATAAACAAATAATTACATATTTATTTGAAAACTATTTTATATATATTATTATCGTCTTGGTTATAAACTAAAACTATAATAATAACAATATATAACAAAATAGAGTTGTCAAATAAATATGTAATTATTACTTGATTAGATAACTCTATTTTATTATATGTTTCTATTATCTTCGTTATAAAGTACAACTACATGACGAAGATAATAGTATCATATAATAAAATAGAGTTGTCAAATAAA
>NC_021164.2:10262016-10262317 GCF_000331145.2 Cicer arietinum | reverse complement strand
GTTTTGTAGTTGTACTAAATAATGAAAATAATAATAACATATAACAAAATTGAGTTGTAAAATAAATATGTCATTATTACTTTACTTGACAAATCTATTTTATTATTATCATTTTTATGAAGTAAAACTATAAAACAAAGATAATAATAACATATAATTAATTAGAGTTGTCAAATAAAGTAATAATTACATATATTTTATTAAATTTATATTCTTATCTTCGTTTTGTAGTTGTACTAAATAATGAAAGTAATAATAACATATTAACAAAATTGAGTTGTAAAATAAATATGTAATTATT
>NC_021164.2:10256489-10260394 GCF_000331145.2 Cicer arietinum | reverse complement strand
CACGGAAAGTCTAGATGAAATGGAGGACCGAGAGACCCTTATAGCATTCTTCTTCTAGATTTATAATTGTATTTCGGGTTTCGCGTTAGATTTCAAACACTATCAATCGTCTTGTTCGAAAATACGAATTTTAGTCTATTTTAGTTGGATGGTACAACAGTTGCCCGAAAAGTCCAGATGAAATTTAGGACCAGGAGACCCTTATAGCATTCTTCTCCAAAATTTATAATTGTGTTTCGTGTTCCGCGCTAGATTTCAAACACTAGCAAATGTCTGGTTCAAAAATACAGATTTTAGTCCATTTTTGTCGAGGGGTATGAAAGTCACCCGAAAAGTCAAGATGAAATCGAGGACCAAGAGACTCTTATTGCATTCTTTTCCAAAATTTATAACTAAGTTTTGGGTTCCGCCTCAGAATTCAAACACTAGCAACTATCTTGTTCGAAAATACGAATTTCGGTCCATCTTTGTCGGGTGGTACGAAAATCGCCCAAAAAGCCCAGATGAAATCGAGGACCGGGAGACACTTATAGCATTCTTCTCCTATATTTATAACTGAGTTTCTGGATCCACGTCACATATCAAACACTAGCAATCCTCTTGTTCGAAAATACGATTTTTCATCCATTTTTTGTCGGGTGGTGCGAAAATCACCCGAAAAGTCCAGATAAAACCGAGGACCGGGAGACCCTGGTAGCATTCTTCTCACAAATTTATTACTGGTTTTTAGGTTCAGCACCAGATTCCAAAAACATGCCATCGTCTTGTCCAAAAATATAGATTCCGGTCCTTTTTTGTCAAGGGGTAAGAAAATCGCCTTCAAAGTCCAGATGAAATCGAGCATCGAGAGACCCTTATAGCTTTCTTCTCCTAAATTTATAATTGTATTCCGAGATCTGTGTCGGATTTCAAACCAGATGAAATCGAGCATCGAGAGACCCTTATAGCATTCTTTTCCAAAATTTATAACTGTGTTTCGGGTTCCGTGTCAAATTTCAAACGCTAGCACTCGTCTGTTCCAGAAATACTGATTTCGGTTCATTTTTGTCGGGAGGTATGAAAATCGCCTGAACAGTCCATTTTGGTCTGAAAATACAGATTTCCCGAAAAGACCCGATGAAATCGAGGACAAGGAGACCCTTATAGCATTCTTCGCTTAAATTTATAACTGAGTTTCAGGTTCTGCCTCAGATTTGAATCACTAGCAATTGTCTTGTTCGAAAGTATGGATTTCGGACCATGTTTGTCGGGTGGTATGAAAATCGCCCGAAAAGCCCAGTTAAAATCGAGGACCGGGAGACCCTTAGAGCATTCTTCTCCTAAATTTATAACTGAGTTTCGGGATCCGCGTCAAATTTCAAACACTAGCAATCTTCTAGTTTGAAAATACGCATTTCAGTCAATTTTTTGTCGGGTTGTACGAAAATCACCAGAAAAGTCTAGATGAAATCGAGGAACGGGAGACCCTGATAGCATTCTTCTCCAAAATTTATTACTAGTTTTTAGGTTTTGTGCCATATTTCAAACACTTGTCATCGTCTTATCCGAAATTATAGATTTCGATGACCGAGAGACCCTTATAGCATATTTCTCCTAAATTTATAACTGTGTTCCGAGTTACGTGTCGGATTTCAAACACTAGCAATTGTTTTGTTCAAAAATATGAATTTCGGTCCATTTTAGTTGAGTGGTACCAAAATCACCCGAAAATACCAGATGAAATCGAGGACCGGGAGACCCTTATAGCATTCTTCTCCAAAATATATAACAGTGTTTCGGATTCCGAGTCATATTTCAAACACTAGCCATCGTCTGGTCCGAAATTATAGATTTTCGTTCATTTTTGTCGAGGGGTACGAAAATTGCCCAAAAAGTCCAAATGAAAGCAACAACCGAGAGATCCTTATAGCATTCTTCTTCTAAATTTAATATTGTATTTCGGGTTCCATGTCAAACTTTAAACACTAGCCATCGTTTGATCTGAAAATACGTATTTCATACCATTTTAGCCTAATGGAATCAAAATCGCCCGAAAAGTCCAGATGAAATCGAGGACCGGGAGACCCTTATAGAATTATTCTCCTAAATTTAAAAATGTGTTTCAGATTCCATATAATACTACTAGTTTTGATACGAAAGTCTTGATAATATCTTCACAACGTCATATTTCAAATGAAAATCGATCCAAAAGTCCAAATAAAATTGAGGACCGGGAAACCCTTATAGCATTCTTCACCTTAATATATAACCGTGTTTCGGGTTCCAGTTCAGATTTCAAACACTAGCCATCGTCTTGTCTGAAAATACATATTTTGGTCAATTTTTGTCGAGGGGTACGAAACTCGCCCAAAAAGTCCCGATGAAATTGAGGACCGAGAGAACCTTATATCATTCTTCTTCTAAATTTTTAACTATGTTTCGGGTTCTGCATCAGATTTCAAACACTAGCCATCTTCTTGTTCGAAAATTCAGATTTCGGTCCATTTTAGTCGGGTTGTACGAAAATCTCCCGAAAACGTTCTTCGTGTGGTACGAAAATCTCTTGAAAACATTTTTTGTTGGCCCATTTTTGTCGTGTGGTACGAAACCCTTATAAAATTCTTCTTAGTGTTTGAAAACTGACGCAGAACCCGAAACACAGTTATAAATTTAGGAAAAGAATGCTATAAGAGTCTCCTGGTTCTCGATTTCATCTGGACATTTCGGCGATTTTCGTACTACATGACAAAAAAGGACTGAAATCCGTATTTTCGAACAAGACGATGGCTAATGTTTGAAATATGACGCAGAACCAAAAACACAATTATAAATTTAGGAGAATAATGCTCTAAGATTCACCTGGTCCTCGATTTCATCTGGACATTTCTAGCGATTTTCGTACCACCGGATTAAAATTGACCAATATCCATGTTTTTGAACAAAATGATTACTAGTGTTTTAAATCTGAAGCAGAACCCGAAACAAAGTTACAATTTTAGAAGAACAATGCTATAAGGGTCTCTTGGTCCTCTATTTCCGTATTACTTTACAAAAATGGACAAAAATCTGTATTTTCGGACCAAATGATGGCTAGTGTTTGAAATCTGATGCGGAACGCAAAACATTGTTATATATTTAGGAGAAGAACTCTATAAGGTTCTCCCAGTCCTCGATTTCATCTCGACTATTTGGACGATTTTCGTACCACAAGACTATATTGGACTGAAATCTGTATTTTTGAACTAGACGATGGCTAGTGTTTGAAATGTGACGTCGAACTCGAAACATAATTATAAATTTAAAAGAAGAATGCTATAAGGGTCTCTCGGTCCTCGATTTCATTTGGACTTTTTGGGCGAGTTTCGTACCCCTCGACAAAAATTGACCAAAATATGTATTTTCGGACCACAGGATGGCAAGTGTTTGAAACTTGATGCGGAACCCGAAACACGGTTATATATTAAGGAGAAGAATGATATAAGGGTCTCTCGGTCCATGATTCATCTACTAAAATGGACCGAAATTCTTATTTTTGAACAAAACAATGGCTAGTGTTTGAAATCCGACACAAAACTCGAAACACAATTATAAGTGTTTGAAATCCGACACAAAACTCGAAACACAATTATAAATTTAGGAGAAGAATGCTATAAGGGTCTCTCGGTCCTCGATTTCATCTGGACTTTTCAGGCGATTTTCTTACCGCTCAACAAAAAGGACCGAAATCTATATTTTCGGACTAGACGATACCAAGTGTTTGAAATCTGGCGCGGAACATAAAAACCAGTAATAAATTTTGGAGAAGAATGCTATAAGGGTCTCCTGGTCCTCGATTTCATCTTGGCTTTTCAGGCGTTTTTCGTACCACTCGACAAAAATGGACCGAAATCAGTATTTTCGAACAAGACAATCGTTGGTGTTTGAAA
>NC_021164.2:10248967-10256134 GCF_000331145.2 Cicer arietinum | reverse complement strand
CCCCTCGAAAAAAATGGACTGAAATCTATTATTCGGACTAGATGATGGCTAGTGTTTGAAATCTGATGCGGAATCCGAAACACTATTATAAATTTTGGAGAAGAATGTTGTAAAGGTCTCCCGGTCCTCGATTTCATTTGGACTTTTCGGGGGATTTTCGTACCACCCGACAAAAATGGACTGAAATCCGTATTTTCGGACCAGACGATGGCTAATATTTAAAATCGGGCGCAGAGCCCGATAATCAGTTATAAATTTTGGAGAAGAATGCTATAAGGGTCTCCTGGTCCTCGATTTCACTGGACTTTTCGGTCTATTTTGGTACCACCAAACCACAATGGACCGAAATCCGTATTTTCGGACAAGACTATGGCTAGTGTTTGAAATCTGACGCAGAACTAAAAACACAATTATAAATTTTGTAGAAGAATGCTATTAGGGGATCCGGGTCCTCGATTTGATATGGACTTTTCGGGCGATTTTCGTACCACCAGACCAAAATGGACAGAAATTCGTATTTTCGGACCAGACGATGGCTAGTGTTTGAAATCTGACGCAGAACCTGAAACACAATTAAAATTTATGGATATGAATGTTATAAGGGTCTCCTAGTCCTCGATTTCATCTATACTTTTCCGAAGATTTTCGTACCACCCGACAAAAATGGACCGAATTCCGTATTTTCGAACCAGACGATGGCTAGTGTTTGAATTTTGACACAGAAACTGAAACCCATTTTTAAATTTTGAAGAAGAATGCTATAAGGGTCTCCAGGTCCTCAATTACATCTGGACTTTTCGGTCGAATTTCGTAACAATCGACAAAAATATGCCAAAATCTGTATTTTAGGACCAGGCGATGGCTAGTGTTTGAATATTGACACGAAACCTGAGGACTGAGAGACTCTTGTACCATTCTTCTCTATAATTTATAACTATGATTCAGGTTTCGCGCTAGATTTCAAACACTAGCCATCGTTTTGTCCGAAAATACAAATGTTGGTCCATTTTTGTCGAGGGGTACGAAATTCGACCGAAAAGTCGAAATGAAATCGAGGACCGCGAGACCATTACAGCATTCTTCCCCAAAATTTATAACCATCGGCTGGTCTAAAAATACGGGTTTCGGTCCATTTTGGTCTGGTGGTATGAAAATCGCCCGAAAAGTTCAAATCTGATCGAGGACCAGGAGACCCTTATAGCATAGTTCTCCAAAATTTATAATTGTGTTTCGGGTTCTGCGTCAGATTTCAAACACTAACAATTGTTTTGTTCGAAAATACGGATTTCGGTCCATTTTAGTCGGGTGGTACGAAAGTCGCCCGAAAAGTCCAGATGAAATCTAGGACCTAGAGACCCTTATATCATTCTTCTCCAAAATTTATAATTGTGTTTCGGGTTCCGCGTCAGATTTAAAAACACTAGCCATAGTCTTTTTCAAAAATACGAATTTCGGTCCTTTTTGGTTGGATCGTATGAAAATCGCCCGAAAAAACCAAATGAAATCGAGGATCGGGAGACCCTTATAACATTCTTCAAAATTTATAATCGTGTTTCGAGTTCCGCGCTTGATTTCAAACAATAGGCAAAGTCTGGTTCGAAAATAAAGATTTTACTCCATTTTTGTCGAGGGGTACAAAAATCGCCCGACAAGTCAAGATGAAATCGATGACCGAGATGCCCTTACATCATTTTTCTTCAAAATTTATAACTGTGTTTCGGGTTTCGCGCCAGATTTCAAACACTAGCCATTGTTTTGTTCAAAAATACTAATTTCAGTCCATTTATGTCAGGTGGTCCGAAAATCACTCGAAAAATAGCAGATGAATCGAGGATCTGGAGACCCTAATATCATTCTTCTCCAAAATATATAATAGTGTTTCGGATTTCGGGTCAGATTTCAAACACTAGCCATCTTTTGGTCCGAAAATATAGATTTTGGTCCATTTTTGTCGAGGGGTATGAAAATCACGCAAAAAGTCCAGATAAAATTAACGAACGAGAGATCCTTATAGTATTCTTCTTCTAAATTTATTATTGTATTTTGGGTTCCATGCCAAATTTCAAACACCAGCCATCGTCTGGTCTGAAAATACGGATTTCAATCCGTTTTAATCTAGCGGTATGAAAATCTCCCAAAAGGTCCAGATGAAATCGAGGACCGGGAGACCCTTATAGCATTCTTCTCTAAAATTTATAACTATTTTTCAGGTTCCGCGTCAAATTTCAAACACTAGCCCTCGTCTGGTCGGGAAATATTGATTTCGATCCTTTTTTTTCGGTTGGTATCAAAATCGCCCGAAAAGTCCAGACCAAATCGAGGACCAGGAAACCCTTATAGCATTCTTCCCCAAAATTTATAACCGTGTTTCAGATTCTGTGTCGAATTTCAAACACTAGCCCTTGTCTGTTCAGGAAATATTGATTTCAGTCCTTTTCTGTCGGGTGGTATGAAAATCGCCCAAAAAGACCACATGAAATTGAGGACCGGGAAACCCTAATAGCATTCTTCTTTAAAATTTATAACTGTGTGTCGGGTTATGCGGCATATATCAAACAATAGCTATCGGCAGGTCCGAAAATACAGATTTTGCTCCATTTTTGTCGAAGGGTACGAAAATTGCCCGAAAATTCCAGATGAAATTGAGGAGAAGAAGATTCTTGTAGCATCATTCTTCTAAATTTATAACTGAGTTTCGGGTTCTGCGTCAGATATCAAAAACTAGCCATTATCTGCTCTGAAAATACAAATTTCGGCCTATTTTTGTCGGGTAATACGAAAATCGCCCGAAAAGACTAGATGAAATCGAGGACTAGGAGACCATTATAGCATTCTTCTCCTAAATTTATAATTGAGATTCTCGTTCCGCCTCTGATTTCAAACACTAGCAATTGTCTTGTTCGAAAATACGGATTTCGGTTCATTTTAGTCGTGTGGTACAAAAATCGCTTGAAAAGACCAGATGAAATCGAGGACCGGGAGACCCTTATAGCTTTCTTCTCCTAAATTTATAACTGAGTTTTGGGTTCCGCGTCAGATTTCAAACACTAGCATTTATCTGGAACGAAAATCATTCAAAAAGTCCAGAGGAAATCGAGGACCTAAAGACCCTGATAGCATTCTTCTCCAAAATTTATTACTTGTTTTTAGGTTCAGCGTCAAATTTCAATCACTTGCCATCGTCTGGTGCGAAAATATAGATTTCGGTCCTTTTTTGTTGAGGGGTAAGAAAATCGCCAGAAAAGTCTTAATGAAATCGAGGACCAAGAGACCCTTATAGCATTCTTCTGCTAAATTTATAATTGTGTTTCGTGTCGGATTTCAAACACTAGCCATTTTTTTGTTAAAAAAATACGAATTTTGGTTCATTTTAGTCGGGTGGTACGAAAATCACCCGAAAATACCAGATGAAATCGAGGACCTATAGAACCTTATAGCATGCTTCACATAAATATATAATAGTTCCGTGTCAGATTTCAAACACTAGCCATTCTCGGGTCCGAAAATATAGATTTTTGTCCATTTTTGTCGAGGGGTACGAAAATCGCCCGAAAAGTTCAGATGAAATCGACGACCGAGAGACCCTTATAGCATTCTTCTTCTAAATTTATAACTATATTTCTAGTTCCATGTCAAAATTCAAACATTAGCCATTGTCTGGTCCGAAAATACGGATTTCAATCCTTTTTAGTCAAGTGGTATGAAAATCGCCCGAAAAGTCCAGAAGAAATTGAGGACCGAGAGACCCTTATAAAACTCTTCTCCTAAATTTCTAAATGTATTTCAGATTCTATATAATACCACTAGTTTTGATACAAAAGGCCTGATAAAATCTTCACAACGTCAGATTTCAAACCCTAGCCATTATCTGGTTCGAAAATACATATTTCTTTCCATTTTTGTCGGGTGGTACGAAAATCGCCCGAAAAGTCCAGATGAAATCGAGGACCGAAAAACCCTCATAGCATTCTCATCCTAAATTTATAACACTATTTTAGGTTCCGCGTCAAATTTCAAACACTAGCCCTCTTTTGGTTCGAAAATACAGATTTCGGTCCATTTTTGTTTGGTATTACGAAAATCGATCCAAATGTCCAATTGAAATCGAGGACCGGGAAACCCTTATAGCATTCTTCTCCTTAATATATAACTGTGTTTCGTGTTCCGTGTCATATTTCAAACACTAGCCATCGTCTGGTCTGAAAATTCATATTTTGGCCAATTTTCGTCGAGGGGTATGAAACTCGCTCGAAAAGTCTAGATGAAATCGAGGACCAAGAGACGCTTATAACATTATTCTTCTAAATTTATAATTACGTAATGAGTTCCGCGTCAGATTTCAAACACTATCCATCGTCTAGTTCGAAAATATGGATTTCGGTCAATTTTTGTTGTTTGGTACGAAAATCAGCCTAAACGTCCATATGAAATCGAAGACCGGGAAACCCTCATAGCATTCTTCTCCTAAATTTATAACAGTATTTTAAGTTCTGCGTTAGATTTCAAACACTAGTCATCGTCTGGAAAGAAAACGCCCGAAACGTCCAGATGAAATCGAGGACCGAGAGACCCTTATAGCATTCTTCTTCTAAATTTATAAATTTGTTTCAGGTTCTGCGTCATATTTCAAACACTAGCCATCATCTTGTTCGAAAATACATATATCAATCCATTTTAGTTGCGTGGAAAGAAAATTGGCCAAATGTCCAGATGAAATCGAGGACCAAAAGACTCTTATAGCATTTTTCTCCTAAATTTACAATTGTGTTTCGGGTTTCTTGTGAGATTTCAAACACTAGCAATCGTCTTGTTCGAAAATACGGATTTCGGTCCATTTTAGTCAAGTGGTACGAAAATTTCCAGAAAAGTCCAGATGAAATCGAGGACCGGGAGACCCTTATAGCTTTCTTCTCCAAAATTTATAACTGTATTTTGGGTTCCGTGTCAAATTTCAAACACTAGCCCTCGTATGGTCCAAAAATTCAGATTTCGGTCCAATTTTGACGAGGGGTACGAAACTCGCTGGAAAAGTTCAGATGAAATCGAGGACCAGGAGATGAAAGACACTTATAACATTCTTCTTCTAAATTTATAAATGTGTTTCGGTTTTCGCTTCACATTTCAAACACTAGCCATAATCTTGTTCGAAAATACAATTTTCGATCCATTTTAGTCGGGTGGTACAAAAATCGCCTGAAATGTCTAGATGAAATCGAGGACCAAGAGACTCTTATAGCATTCTTATCCTAAATTTATAATTGTGTTTCATGTTCCACGTCAGATTTCAAACACTATCTATCGTCTTGTTCGAAAATACGGATTTCAGTCCTTCTTTGTCTGGTACAAAAATCGCCCGAATAGTCCAGATGAAATCGACGACCGGGAGACCCTTATAGAATTCTTCTCCTAAATATATAACAGTGTTTCGGGTTCCGCATCAGATTTCAAACACTATCCATCGTCTTATTCGAAAATACGGATTTCGGTCCATTTTTGTCTGGTGGTATGAAAATCGCCCCAGAAGTCCAAATGATATCGAGGACCGAGAGACCCTAATAGCATTCTTCTTCTAAATTTATAATTGGGTTTCGTTATCTGCGTCAGATTTCAAACAATAGCCATCATCTTGTTCGAAAATATGGATATTGTTCCATTTTAGTCGGGTGGTACGATAATTGCCCAAAATGTCTAGATGAAATCGAGGACTAGAAGACTTTTGTAGAATTCTTCTCCTAAATTTATAATTTTTTTCGGGTTCCGTGTCAGCTTTCAAACACTATCCATCGTCTTATTCGAAAATACGGATTTGGGTCAATTTTTGTCGGGTGTTATGAAAATTTACCGAAAATTGCAGATGAAATCGAGGACCGAGAGACCTTTTTAACATTCTTCTCCTAAATATATAACAGTGTTTCACGTTCCACGTCATATTTCAAATACTAGCCACTTTCTGGTTTTAAAATATAGATTTTGGTCCATTTTTGTCGAGTGGTACGAAACTCACCCGAAAAGGTCAGATGAAATCGAGGACCGAGAGTCTCTTATAGAATTGTTCTTCTAAATTTATAACAGTGTTTCGGTTTCTGCGTCAGATTTCAAATACTAGCCATCATCTTGTTCGAAAATACGGATTTGGATCAATTTTAGTTAGGTGGTACAAAAATCACCCAAAATGTCCAGATGAAATCGAGAACCAGGAGACTCTAATAGCATTCTGCACCTAAATTTATAATTGTGTTTCGTGTTCCGCATCAAATTTCAAACAATATCCATCGTCTTGTTCGAAAATACGGATTTCGTTCCATTTTTGTCGGGTGCTACGAAAATTGCCCGAAAATACGAGATGATATCGAGGACCGGGATACCCTAATAGAATTCTTCTCCTAAATATATAATAGTGTTTTGGGTTCCGCATAAGATTTCAAACACTAGCCATCGTCTGGTCCGAAAATACAGATTTTGATACATTTTTGTAGAGGGATACGAAAATCGCCCGAAAAGTCCAGATGAAATCGAGGACCTAGACACCCTTATAGCATTATTCTTTTAAATTTTAACTGTGTTTCGGGTTTCATGTCATATTTAAAACACTAGCCATCATTTTTTCCAAAAACACGGATATCGGTCCATTTTAGTCGAGTGGTACGAAAATCGCCGGAAATGTCCAGATGAAATCGAGGACCAAGAGACTCTTATAGCATTCATCTCCTAAATTTACAAATGTGTTTCAGGTTCCGTGCTTATTTCAAACACTAGCCACGTCTTTTTCGAAAATACGGATTTCGGTACATTTTTGTCGTGTAGTACGAAATCGCGGAAAAGTCCAAATGAAATCGAGGACCGAGAGACCCTCATAGCATTCTTCTCCTAAATATATAACAGTTATTCGGGTTCCGCGTCGGATTTCAAACACTAGCCATCGTCTAGTCCAAAAATATAGATTTGCTCAATTTTTGTAAAGGGGTACAAAACACGCCCAAAAAGTCCAGATGAAGTTGAGTACCAAGAGTCCCTTATAGCATTCTTCTTCTAAATTTATAATTGTGTTTCGGTTTCCGTATCAAATATCAAACAATAGCCATCATCTTGTTCAGAAATACGGATTTTGGTCCATTTTAGTCAGGTGGTACGAATATCGCCCGAAAAGTCCAGATGAAATCGAGGACC
>NC_021164.2:10244676-10248091 GCF_000331145.2 Cicer arietinum | reverse complement strand
CGGAACTCCAAACACAGTTATAAATTTAGAAGAAGAATGCTATAAGGGACTCTCAATCCTCGATTTCATCTTGACTTTTGGGGAGATTTTCGTACCACCCGCAAAAAATGGACTGAAATCCGTATTTTCGAACAATGGATAGTGTTTGAAATCTGACATTGAACCCGAAACACAATTATAAATTTAGGAGAAGAATGCTATAAGAAACTCTGGGTCCTCGATTTCGTCTCAACAATGGACTTTTCGGGCGATTTTCGTACCACCTGACAAAAAGGGACCAAAATGTGTATTTTCAGACCAAACGATTGCTTGTTTAGAAATGTGACTCAGAACCTGAAACACAGCTATAAATTTAGGAGAAGAATGCAATAATAGTCTCCTGGTCCTCGATTTCATCTGGACATTTCAAGAGATTTTCGTACCTCCAGACTAAATTGGACCAATATTTTTATTTTCGAACAAGATGATGGCTAGTATTTAAAATCTGACGCAGAACTTGAAACACAGTTATAAATTTAGAAGAAGAATACTATAAGGGACTCTCAATCCTCGATTTCATCGAGACTTTTGGGCGATTTTCGTACCACCCGCAAAAAATGGACCGTAATCCGTATTATCGAACAAGACGAAGGATAATGTTTGAAATCTGACGCAGAACCCGAAACACAATTATAAATTTAGGAGAGGAATGCTATTAGAGACTCGTGGTCCTCGATTTCATTTGGACATGTTAGGCGATTTTCGTACCACCCGACTAAAATGGACCGAAATCCGTATTTTTTTGAACAATACGATGGCTTGTGTTTGAAATCTAACGCAGAAACCAAAATACAGTCTTAATTTAGAAGAAGAATCCTATAAACATCTCTCCGTCCTCGATTTCATCTGGACTTTTTGGGCGATTTTCATACCCCTTGACAAAAATGTATCAAATTCTGTATTTTCAGACTAAGCGATTACTAGTGTTTGAAATCTTACGCAAAACCCGAAACACTGTTATATATTAAGGAGAATAATGATATAAGGGTCGCTCGGTCCTCGATTTCATCTCAACTTTTCAGGCTACTTTCGTACCATACAATAAAAAAGGACCGAAATTCGTATTGTTGAACAAAACAATGGCTAGTGTTTGAAATCTGACACAGAACTCGGAAACAGTTATAAATATAGGAGAAGAATGCTATAAGGGTCTCTCGGTCCTCGATTTCATCTGGACTTTTCAGGCGATTTTCGTACCACATGACAATCATGACCCAAAATTTGTATTTTCGAACAAGACAATTGCTAGTGTTTGAAATCTGAGGTGGAACCTGAAAATCAGTTATAAATTTAGGAGAAGAATGCTATAAGAGTCTTCTGGTCCTCTATTTCATTGGGTCTTTTGGGCAATTTTCGTACCATTCAACAAAAATGGCTAGTATTTGAAATCTAGCGTGAAACCCGAAACACAGTTATAAATTTTGGAGAAGAATGCTATAAGAGTCTTCTGGTCCTCTATTTCATTGGGTCTTTTGGGCAATTTTCGTACCATTCAACAAAAATGGCTAGTATTTGAAATCTAGCGTGAAACCCGAAACACAGTTATAAATTTTGGAGAAGAATGCTATAAGAGTCTTCTGGTCCTCTATTTCATTGGGTCTTTTGGGCAATTTTCGTACCATTCAACAAAAATGGCTAGTATTTGAAATCTAGCGTGAAACCCGAAACACAGTTATAAATTTTGGAGAAGAATGCTATAAGGGTCTCTTGGTACTCGATTTCATCTGGACGTTTCGGGCGACTTTTGTACCATTCGAAAAAAATGGACTAAAATTTGTATTTTCGGACCACACTTTGGCTAGTGTTTGATATCTAGCGTGGAACTCGAAACACAATTATAAATTTTGGAGAAGAATGCTACAAGGGTCTCCCTCTCCTCGATTTTATTTGGACTTTTTGGGCAATTTTCATACGATCCGACTAAAATGGATCCGAAACACAGTTATAAATTTTGGAGGAGAATGATGTAAGGGTCTCCTGGTCCTAGATTTCATCTGGACTTTTCGGGCGATTTTCGTACCACCCGACAAAAATGGACTGAAATATGTATTTTTGAACAAGACGATCACGGAACCTGAAACACTGTTATATATTTAGGAGAAGAATGCTTTATGGTTCTTCAAGTCTTCGATTTCATCTGGAATTTTAACGGCGATTTTCGTACCACCCGACTAAAATGGGCCAAAATCCGTCTTTTCGAACAAGACGATGGCTTGTGTTTGTATTCTGACGCAGAACCCGATTCACAAATATAAATTTAAATGAAGAATGTTATAAGGGTCTCTCGACCCTCGATTTCATCTAGATTTTCGGGAAATTTTCGTACCCCTCTACAAAAATGGACCAAAATCTGTATTTTAAGACCAGACAATGGCTAGTGTTTGAAATCTGAACCAAAATGAGAAACATTGTTATATGTTTAGGAGAAGAATGCTATAATGGTTACCCGGTCCTCGATTTCATCCGGACTTTTTGAGCGATTTTCGTACCACATAACAAAAATGGACCGAAAATCTGTATTTTCGGACCAAACGAGGGCTAGTGTTTGAAATTTGACTCGAAACCCGATACACAGTTATAAATTTTGGTGAAGAATGCTTTAAGGGTCTCTTAGTCCTCGATTTCATCAAGACGTTTTATGCGATTTCAATGCCACTCAACAAATATGGACCGAAATTCGTATTTTCGGACCAGACGATGGCTAGTGTTTGAAATTCGACGAAGAACC
The DNA here is from genome assembly GCF_000331145.2 of Cicer arietinum. Classification (NCBI taxonomy): domain Eukaryota; kingdom Viridiplantae; phylum Streptophyta; class Magnoliopsida; order Fabales; family Fabaceae; genus Cicer; species Cicer arietinum. The sequence goes on along the minus strand of NC_021164.2, from coordinate 10,245,324 downwards.
CGAACCTCAGTTATAAATTTACGAAAAGAATGCTACAAGAATCATCTTTTCCTTGATTTCATCTGGACTTTTTGGGCAATTTTTGCACCCCTCGACAAAAATGGACCAAAATCTGCATTTTCAGACCAGACGATAGCTAGTGTTTGAAATGTGTTGCGGAACCCGAAACACAGTTATAAATTTTGGATAAGAATGTATAAGGGTTTCCCAATCCTCGATTTCATCTGGACTTTTCGGGCGATTTTCATACCACCAGAAATAAATGGACCGAAATCAGTATTTCCTGAAAACAGACGAGGGCTAGTGTTTGAAATTTGACACGGAACCCAAAACACAGTTATAGATTTTGGAGAAGAATGCTATGAGTCGGGTGATTTTCGTACCACCGACAAAAAATGGACGAAAATCCGTATTTTCGAACAAGATGATTGCTAGTGTTTGAAATCTGACGCGGAACCCAAAACTCAGTTATAAATTTAGGAGAAGAATGATATAAGGGTCTCCGGGTCATTGATTTGATATGGGCTTTTCGGGAGATTTTCGTACCACCCAACAAAAATGGACCGAAATTCGTATTTTCGAACAAGACAATTGTTAGTGTTTGAAATATGAGGCGGAACCCGAAACTCAGTTATAATATTAGGAGAA
>NC_021164.2:10243642-10244105 GCF_000331145.2 Cicer arietinum | reverse complement strand
GTCCATCGATTTATCAATCGATTGGATTTATGTATACTCCAGCATTTAGGATATCTGAGATTATTAAATCGATTATGAAATCCAATATCGTGTTTCCGATTTTGACAAATAAGACACTGTGTAGCATAAATCGATTATGCAATCGATTTGGTAATGATTTAAAATGATTTTCTATTTTGTCACAGGATAATCGATGTCTCAATCGATTTTTCACAGGGATCATATTTCATTTTGATCCATAATACCAAGTTTCATTCTAATATAGAAGAAACTTTCCTTGGGTAAGGCTTTGGCAAATATATATCCGCTAATTGATCAGATGTATTAACATAATCAAGCATGATATTACCATTTTGGTATTGATCTCTAATGAAATGATGTCTAATCTCTATATGTTTTGTTCTAGAGTGCATAACAGGATTCTTTTTAATATTTATGGCACTAGTGTTGTCACACATGATTG
>NC_021164.2:10241873-10243120 GCF_000331145.2 Cicer arietinum | reverse complement strand
ATCATTACAGTACTTGGTTTGACTTAGGAAAATACCATTCTTGCTTTGCCTGATTTGAAATCCTAAGAAAAATGTTAATTCTCCCATCATGGACATTTCAAATCTTCCTTTCATTATATTTTCAAATTCTTTGCAAAGCTTACTGTTTGTGGATCCAAAGATTATGTCATCAACATAAGTTTGGACAAGCAGGATGTCTTTTCCCTTTGTCTTTTTAAAGAGTGTTTTATCAACATTTCCTCTTAAAAATTTTTGCTGTATGAGGAAATTGTTGAGCTTTTCATACCAAGCTCTTGGAGCTTGTTTCAATCCATAAAGAGCTTTTGTTAGTTTATAAACATGGTTTGGAAAAGCAGGATTCTCAAATCCTGGAGTTTGACTAACATAAACCTCCTCTTGGATATCTCCATTTAGAAAAGCACTATTTACATCCATTTGATACAATTTAAAATCCATGATACAAGCATAAGCAAGCAAAATCCTAATTGCTTCTAATCTGGCTACAGGAGCATAAGTCTCATCATAATCAATACCTTCCTCCTGGTTGTAGCCTTTAGCAACTAGTCTAGCCTTATTTCTTGTTATTACTCCATTCTCATCCATCTTATTCCTAAACACCCATCTAGTTCCAATGACATGTTTGTCTTCTAGTTTACGAACTAAGATCCATACTTTGTTTCTCTCAAATTGATTAAGCTCTTCTTGCATGGCAATTATCCAATCATTGTCCAAGAGAGATTCCTTTATATTCTTAGGTTCTACTTGAGAAACAAAGGCTGTAAAATTGCAGAATTGTCTAAGGGATTTTCTAGTAGCAACCCCTTTAGAAATTTCTCAAATGATGTTGTCAATTGGATGGTTTTTGTTGAATTTCCATTCCTTAGGTAAGTCATATTCCCTTATAGGTTCTATATAATCAATGTCAGTTGGAGGTAATGTTTCATTTGGTTCTTCTGGATCTGATTCTACAATTTCATCAAGAGAATCACCAACTATAAGAGGGGTATTGTTCAAGTTTTTGGTAAACATTTAATCAAATTTTACATGAACAGATTCCTCTATAGTTTTAGTTCCTTTATTATAGATCCTATAGGCCTTACTAGATTGTGAATATGCTAGAAAAATTCCCTCATCTGCCTTAGAGTCAAATTTCCCTAGATGCTCTTTTCCATTATTCATTACAAAACACTTGCATCCAAAGACTCTAAAATAGGCAATGTTTGGTTTTCTACCTTTGTATATTTCAT
>NC_021164.2:10240089-10241665 GCF_000331145.2 Cicer arietinum | reverse complement strand
TTTTTAACAAATAGAGGCCATAATTTCCTACAATTGGCATCAAGAGCCTGATCTTTTTTAGACTAACTATCATAAAAGAAAATGACCTCTGTAGAATTCCTAGGAGAAGGTGCATCCTTGGCAAGGCCCCCTGCTTTTAATGGGGCTGCCTACATGTATTGGAAAGAGAGGATGTTAATTTTTCTTGAAGCATGTAGTCTTGATATTCTAGAAGCAGTAATAGATGGTCCCTTTGTGCCAACCATAGCTGGCATAGGTGATTCGTCAATCCCAAAACCCAGATCAGATTGGTCTGAAGATGACAAGAAAAAGGTTGGATACAATGCTAAAGCTAAAAACATTATTACCTCTGCTTTAAGCGCTGACGAATTTTTCAGGGTGTCTAACTGCAAAACTGCCAAGGAGATGTGGGACACATTGCAACAAATGCATGAAGGAACAACAGATGTAAAAAGGGCCTGAATCAACACGCTAATGCATGAGTATGAGCTGTTCAACATGAAGAAAGAGGAATTCGTTAATGATATGCAGATAAGATTTACTCACATAGTCAATAACCTAAATGGTCTTGGTAAGGTGATTGACAATGAGCAGCAAATCAGCAAGGTTATGAGGTGCTTGACCAGAGAGTGGCAGCCAAAAATCACTGCCATAGCAGAATCAAAAGACCTTGGTAGCATGTCAAATGCTACACTATTTGGAAAACTAAGAGAGCATGAGATGGAACTGCATAGACTGAGTGAGGCTGAACAGACTGACAGAAAAAGAAAAGGGTTGTCTCTTAAAGTCCAAGGACATCAAACAAAGTCTGAACAAGAGATCTGCACTGACGATTCAAATACTGAGACCAATGAAGATTCAGAAATTGGATTACTTGTCAGAAAATTCAAAAAGTTTCTGAAAAAGAAGGATAGCAAATCAAGAAAACCCTCAAGTTCAAAGACACATGACAGCAAGATAAACTGCTTTGAGTGTGGGAAGACATGACATATAAAATCTGAGTGCTTCCAATTGCAAAACAGAAATAAGACTTCAAAGGCTAAAGGCAATCAACCACCTCCTAAGACCAGAAAAGCCTACATAGCCTGGAACGATAATGATGAAGAGTCATCTGCATCTTCAGAAGAAGAAGAAGCTAATCTTTGTCTAATGGCCAACACAGATTTAGATTCTGATAGTGAGGTAAGTTCTAAATTCAATCCTTCTTATGATGAATTACATGATGCATTTAATGAACTACATGATGAATATGTGAATGCAATCAAACAGTTAATTAGCACGAAGAAACTGTTAGAAGACAAGTGCATGTTGTATGAAGAGATTAAGCTGAAACATGAGTCTCTTAAAGACACAAATGAAAATCTGAAAAAGGAAACTTATGCACTGAAATGTGATTTAGAAAAGTTCAATAGTGGTAAAAACAATTTAGATATGCTTCTTGGAAACCAAAGAAATCTAAATGTAAAATCTGGACTTGGCTATAGACAAAACAGGAATGTTAAAAAGAATCAGAAGGTTGTTAGATCTAAGCATATACATGATATCTTCACTAAACCAAATCAGAATTCATCCTCTG
>NC_021164.2:10238537-10239940 GCF_000331145.2 Cicer arietinum | reverse complement strand
CAGGACCCAATCTGAATTGGGTACCTAAAACCAAAATTTAAATTACATTTTGCAGATATGCTTGACATCCAGGACTCATTCATGGTACCTAGACAATGGATGTTCCAAGCATATGACTGGAGACAAGTCAAAGTTCTTGTCTCTAAACATAAAAGATGGTGGATTTGTTAAATACGGTGACAATAACAAAGGTAAGATACTCGGTATTGGAGACATAGGGAACGAATCGACTACGGTGATTAAAGATGTTCTTTATGTAAAGGATTTAAAGCACAATTTGATTAGTATAAGTCAACTCTGTGATAAGGGATTCTAGGTATGCCTTACATCTCAGTCTTGTATAAATACATAAGGTTAGTAGGTGACAGAATCAATAACATATACATGCTTGATTTTAATGCTTTGCCTGCTAGTACTATTTGCTGCTTATTATCCAATTCCGATGAAAACTGGTTATGGAATAAGAGAGTGGCTCATATACATATGGACCACCTGAACAAACTAGTTAGTAAATAGTTAGTTCTAGGACTCCCAAATAGAAAGTTCACTAAGGATAAGTTGTGTGATTCCTGTGAGAAGAGTAAGCTAGTTAAGTCATCCTTTCCCCCAATAGATTTAGTTCAAACCAATAGGGTTTTACAATTGATACATATGGACCTGTTTGGTCCATCTCAAGTTAGAAGCTTTGGAGGAAACTTGTATGGTTATGTGCTAGTAGATGATTACTCTAGGTATACTTGGACATTTTTTCTAACTCACAAGAGTGAGGCCTTCTCTATTTTCAAAAGATATTTAAATTTAGTTCAAAATGAGAAGAACCAGAAAATAATCTCCATCAAGAGTGATCATGGTGGAGAATTCCAAAATGATTCCTTTAATACCTACTGTGAACAAAATGGAATTCACCATATATACTCAGCCCCTAGAACTCCACAACAAAATGGAGTTGTAGAAAGGAAGAATAGGTCTTTAGAGGAACTAGCTAGAACTATGATTAAAGACTCAAATCTTCCTAAGTATTTCTGGGCTGATGCTATAAACACTGCCACACATGTAGTGAATAGAGTTCTTATAAGGCCAATACTTAGAAAAACTCCCTATGAGTTATACAAGGGTAGAAAACCAAACATCTCTTACTTTAGGGTCTTTGGATGCAAGTGCTTTGTATTAAACAATGGCAAAGAACATCTAGGAAAGTTTGATCCTAAGGCAGATGAGGGTATTTTTCTAGGTTATTCCCAATCTAGTAAGGTCTATAGAATCTACAATAAAAGAACCAAAACTATAGAAGAATCTGTTCATGTAAAATTTGATGAAATGTTTGCTGAAAACTTGAACAACACTCCTCCTATAGTTGGTGATTCTTTAGATGATATTGTAGAATCTGAACCAATAGAACCTAA
>NC_021164.2:10235179-10235807 GCF_000331145.2 Cicer arietinum | reverse complement strand
TCTCAAACATCTTAAATTTCCAAAATCTACAATGGCACGAGTAAAGCAAACTGCACCTCAATCATCTTCTTCTAAATCAGTTTCCCTAGATTCTTCTTCAACATCTAGTGGAAGAACACCCTCCCCTCAACCTCCTTCACCTCCTGCTAAAAGAGTCTCAATACCTACTCATAAGGTATTAGCTAAAGACAAAGGGAAGGCTGTTGCAATCACTCAAGAAACAACAAAAAAGAGGAAAGCTCCTCCATCTGAGAAACTCATGGGGGATGCCATGAAAGGAGCAACCCAGAAAAAGAAGAAGACTATATCTTCCCCCCAACCAAAGAAGGTTCAGCCTCCCTAAGGCAAACCAGTTGAAGAAATTGCTCTCCCTTCTTCTTTCTTAAAAAGGAAAATCCAAGAGGCTAGAACTTTGGATTTTACCTATTTTGATTCAAATGGGTTTACTTTCCAAAATCACTTGAGATTTCATGGTTTAGTGGATTTCTTTTCCTGTTCTCTGGAAATCTACCCAAGGCTGATTAGAGCCTTCTACTCTACCTTCAAACTCACCAATACTGGATTCGAGGCTGAAGTCAAGGGTAAGAAAATCTCAATGACTTTTGAACAATTCTCCAAGCTGTCAGGA
>NC_021164.2:10233450-10235147 GCF_000331145.2 Cicer arietinum | reverse complement strand
ATTCAACTGATGACGCTTGGGAATCATCAGTGGATAGGCATACGGCTATTCAGGACTTGATGATGGAAGGTTTTGTTGAGAAAGTCTCCCTTCCAACCGGACAGATGAAGGTTCATCATCGTATGCTAATGTATGTGCTAACACGGATGTTAGTACCTCACTCTGGAAATCACTCTGTTGTACAGAGGCTGGATATCATCCTACTTTGGGGACTGTACAAGGAGCTCAAGATGAGCTTGGCTTGGATTGTGTTGATGAACATGGTTGAATCAGCACAAGGCAAGCTACTGCTCCCCTACCCCCAGTTGATTACAAAGATTCTGAGGCACTTCAAAGTTTCATGTATCAATGAAGAATCAATTAAGACCACTCTAACCTTTGGTGAATCCATTGTAAACTAGATGCAATTGAAAAGGATCAATGGCATTTGGACAAGGATACAACCAAGTGCTGATCAAGCACAACCAAGTGCTGAACCAACTGAGCCAGCTGAAGCACAATCTGAGCTTTTGGCTAAGCTGCTGGAGCTGATGGAATCTCAGGCTGCCCATAATGCAAGGGTGGAAGCCTCTCTTAAGGAACTCCAAGCTACCTTAAATTCAGTGGTTCAAGACGTTGCTGCCATCCAAGAGCACTTGGGTCTCAAAATGTCTTTTGAAGACATTGTTGAGATTGGCAAGCAAGCAGCTGAAGAACCAAATCCTACCAATCTAGAAAGTGCTGAACCTCATGGTGAGGAGACACTTGCTGAGGATAATACAACAGTCTCAACCTCTCCCGTTGATGATAATGAGGAGCAGTCCTAGTTTAGTTGATTAGGATTTCGTTTTTCTTTGTTGCTTTGTAATTTTTTTGTATATATCTTATGCTTCTTTTTGATTAATCTCTCTCTTGCATTTCTTTTTGTATTCAATGACAAAAGGGGGAGATTGGTATCAAATTTAACTTGTGATATTACATTGGTGATTGGTATCAAATTTAACTTCTGCTATTGATCATGTAATGCTCTGATTATGTGATATTGCTTTAACTTGTGATATCTGATACATAATGCACTCTAATACATAATAATGTACCGTGTTTGTACTCTAATACATAATTTTGTATAAGCTATAATACTCTGATTAATGAATGTGAATAGCTTGTGGTTATGTTGTTGAAATGTATCATAAACTCTAAAATTCAGGGGGAGATTCTAAAATAATCTAAACTAATCTCACGGTTAAAACTGTGTTTATCATTAAATCAAAAAGGGGGAGTTTGTAAGTCATGAGCTTCCCTGATCATGTTTTTGATTTAATTCCCAAACATACAATACATATGAAGTACTTGATTGATCTAATGACTTGAATTGAGAAACATTTCAAGAAAACAAGCAAACACTATACACTTGGAACAAAAGCTTGGAACTCAAGGAATCAACCAAAATTAGAGGATGTGCCTGAGAAAGATGCAAATATGTATAGTGTGATTAGTCGTCATAGTAGTTATTTAGTAGACTCATCACTATGGTTTCATACTTAAGTATTTGCCAAAGTAAAAATGAAATCATAAAATAAGAAAGTAAATCAATCAACTGATAAGTCAATTGATGAATCAATTGGGCAATCGATTGTCTGACTCAGAACAAAAGTTTTTACTAAGTAAATCGATTGGGAAATCGATTACTTAAAGGCTTTTAGTGAAACCTGAGTTCT
>NC_021164.2:10231689-10233365 GCF_000331145.2 Cicer arietinum | reverse complement strand
GTTTTTCATCAGGAATGAGTTCTGTGATCAACCAAATCGATTGAACAAATAATTGAATTTTATTTCTTAAACTACAAGTTTTGTGGCAATCGATTAGGTAATCGATTGAAGTTAATCATTTATCAAAAACACTTTGAATAAATCGATTGGCACATTGATTCTGACCAAATAGCTGAGGTTCTGTAACAAACACAATCGATTGGAAAATCCATTGAAGTAAATGTCTGAATCAATGTGAGTAGCACAATCAGTTGACAAATCAATTGAAGCTAAATGTTTAAGTTACAGGAAGAATTCAGCTCATTGCCCAATCGATTAGGACTATGAATATACGTCGACTGAGCAATCGATTGTTTTGATCTCGTTGTTTGAACAAAACACCTATAATCGATTACTCAATCGATTCTGATATAATCATACTATCAGTTTCTGATTTATGTATTAAATGAATCGATTGGAAAATCGATTCATGCTTTTATTTTCAAGATTCAAGAAAAACAAGAATCCGATAATCGATTGCGCAATCGATTAAGCTAGTTTTAAACCATTATAAAATCGATTGAGAAATCGATTGACCTGATGTTTTTCTGAATATATATAAGCTGATTCAATCACATTTTCTAAAAATTGTTACACATTTTCTAACAACCAATACACTACACTTGAAACAATTATTTTCATCACAGAAAAAATACTCATTTGGCAAATCCTCTTTGTGTGAAATTCATATTGTGATTGAGTCATCATCATTTGTCCGCTTTTATTCTTTTCTGTAAAAACAAACTGTAAAGAAAGTTCTGGAAATCCAGTGGTGTAAACTGGTGACTATCTTTGTTGGTGCGTGTGTTCATCAAGAAGAAGTCTCATCTTGATCTCGTGAATGTTTGGCGAGTAACTCCAGGGATAAGGTGGCATAGTAATAGAAGCAAGTGAGTTGGATAGATAGGCCTTGTGTGAGTTGGACAATCTGTAAAACGTACTCAAGTCAATTATATTAGAAAGGCTGAAATCTGGTTTAGATTTCAGGACTGGATGTAGGCTATCAAACTGATAGCCGAACCAGAATAAATCTTGGTGCACGTTTTTCTTATCCTTTCTCTTTATTTTGATATTGCTTGAATGCTTATTCATGAATGTTTATATCAGTGAATTTCTGTCTTGATTAATATTCTGAATAAGCATTGTATATGTACTCTTATATTGATAGTTCATGCAACTGTGAATCTTTGTTCCTGAATATATTTCGCAACCGATCATTGATAATCTGATTTATAATCTTGTAAAAATAGTAGAGACTTTTCTCATATATTTTTAACAAGTAAAGGCCATAATTACCTACAAATACTATTTTATTATATGTTATTATTATCTTCGTTTTGTAGTTATACTTAATAACTAAGATAATAATAAAATATAAAAAAATTGAGTTGTCGAAAAAATATAAAATTATTAATTTATTTGACAACTTTATTTTATTAAATATTATTATTATCTTCATTTTGTAGCTTTTATTATATGTTATTGTTATCTTCGTTATTGAGTACAGCTACTTATTATTATCTTCGTTTTATTGTTTTACTACATAACGAAGATAATAATAACATATAATAAAATTGTGTTTATCAAATAAATATGTAATTAGAACTTTATTTGAAAACTTTATTTAATTATATGTT
>NC_021164.2:10228767-10231189 GCF_000331145.2 Cicer arietinum | reverse complement strand
GGAAAGTTTCTTCTATATTAGAATGAAACTTGGTATTATGGATCAAAATGAAATATGATCCCTCTGAAAAATCGATTGAGACATCGATTATCCTGTGACAAAATAGAAAATCAGCATTACCAAATCCATTGCATAATCGATTTATGCTACACAGTGTCTTATTTGTCAAAATCGGAAACACGACATTCGATTTCATAATCGATTTAGTAATCTCAGATATCCTAAATGCTGGAGTATACATCAATCCAATCGATTGATAAATCGATGGACAATTTGGAAAATCATTTAAAAGAATCAATTTCATAATCGATTATTTGTTTCAGACATCCACATTTATAACTGTGATTCGGGTTTCACGCCAGATTTCAAACACTAGCCATCGTCTGGTCTGAAAATACAAATTTCGGTCCATTTTTGTCGTGTGGTACGAAAATTGCCCGAAAAGAACAAATGAAATCGAGGACCAGAAGACCCTTATAGCATTCTTCTCCTAATATTATAACTGAGTTTCGGGTTCCGCCTCAGATTTCAAACACTAACAATTGTCTTGTTCGAAAATACGAATTTCGGTCCATTTTTGTCGGGTGGTACGAAAATCTCCCGAAAAGCCCATATCAAATCAATGACCGGGAGACCCTTATAGCATTCTTCTCCTAAATTTATAACTGAGTTTTGGGTTCCGCGTCAAATTTCAAACACTAGCAATCATCTTGTTCGAAAATACGGATTTCCGTCCATTTTTTGTCGGTGGTACGAAAATCACCCGAAAAGTCCAGATGAAACCGAGGATTGGCAGACCCTGATAGCATTCTTCTCCAAAATTTATTATTGGTTTTTAGGTTTCGCGCCAAATTTCAAATACTTGCTATCGTCTAGTCCAAAAATATAGATTTCGATCATTTTTTAACGAGGGGTAAGAAAATCGCCTGCAAAGTCCAGATGAAATCGAGGACCGAGAGACCCTTATAGCATTCTTCTCCTAAATTTAAAACTGTGTTCTGAGTTCCGAATCATAGTTCAAACATTAGCCATTCTTTTGTTCAAAAATAAGAATTTCGGTCCATTTTAGTCGGGTGGTACGATAATCACCCGAAAATACCATATGAAATCAACGATCGAGAAACCCTTATAGCATTCTTCTTCTAAATTTATAATTGTATTTCGAGTTTCGGGTCAAATTTCAAACACTAGCCCTCGTCTGCTCTTGAAATACTGATTTCGGTCCATTTTTGTCGGGTGGTATGAAAATCGCACGAAATGTCTAGATTAAATCGAGGACCTGGAGACCCTAATAGCATTCTTCTCCAAAATCTATAACTGTGTTTTGGGTTCCGTGTCAAACTTCAAACACTAGCCCTCGTCTGTTTTCAGGAAATACTGTTTTCGGTCCATTTATTTCTGGTGGTATGAAAATCGCCCGAAAAGTCCAGATGAAATCGAGGATTGGGAAACCCTTATACATTCTTATCCAAAATTTATAACTGTGTTTCGGGTTCCGCAACACATTTCAAACACTAGATATCGTCTGGTCTGAAAATGCAGATTTTGGTCCATTTTTGTCGAGGGGTGCAAAAATTGCCCAAAAAGTCCAGATGAAATCGAGGAAAAGATGATTCTTGTAGCATTCTTTTCGTAAATTTATAACTGAGGTTCGGGTTCTTCGTCAAATTTCAAACACTAGCCATCGTCTGGTCCGAAAATACGAATTTCGGTCCATATTTGTTGAGTGGCATTGAAATCGCATAAAACGTCTTGATGAAATCGAGGACTAAGAGACCCTTAAAGCATTCTTCACCAAAATTTATAACTGTGTATCGGGTTCCGAGTCAAATTTCAAACACCAGCCCTCGTTTGGTCCGGAAATACAGATTTTCGGTCCATTTTTGTTATCTGGTACGAAAATCGCTGGAAAAGTCCGGATGAAATCGAGGACCGGGTAACCCTTATAGCATTCTTCTCCTAAAAATATAACAATGTTTCTCATTTTAATTCAGATTTCAAACACTAGCCATTGTCTGGTCTTAAAATACAGATTTTGGTCCATTTGTGTAGAGGGGTACGAAAATTTCCCGAAAATCTAGATGAAATCGAGGGCCGAGAGACCCTTATAACATTCTTCATTTAAATTTATATTTGTGAATCGGTTTCTGCGTCAGAATACAAACACAAGCCATCGTCTTGTTCGAAAAGACGGATTTTGGCCCATTTTAGTCGGGTGGTATGAAAATCGCCCTTAAAATTCCAGATGAAATCGTAGACCTGAAGAACCATAAAGCATTCTTCTCCTAAATATATAACAGTGTTTCAGGTTCCGTGTCAAATATCAAACACTAACAATCGTCTTGTTCAAAAATACATATTTCAGTCCATTTTTGTCGGGTGGTACGAAAATCGCCCGAAAAGTCCAGATGAAATCTAGGAC
>NC_021164.2:10223393-10228667 GCF_000331145.2 Cicer arietinum | reverse complement strand
TCCATTTTAGTCGGATCGTATGAAAATTGCCCATAAAGTCCAAATGAAATCGAGGAGAGGGAGACCCTTGTAGCATTCTTCTCCAAAATTTATAACTGTGTTTCGAGTTCCACAATAGATATCAAACACTAGCCAAAGTGTGGTCCGAAAATACAAATTTTAGTCCATTTTTTTCGAATGGTACGAAAATCGCCCGAAAAGTCCAAATGAAATCGAGTACCAAGAGACCCTTATAGCATTCTTCTCCCAAATTTATGACTGTGTTTCGGGTTTCACGCTAGATTTCAAATACTATCCATTTTTGTTGAATGGTACGAAAATTGCCCAAAAGACCTGATGAAATAGAGGACCAGAAGACTCTTATAGCATTCTTCTCCTAAATTTTTAGCTGATTTCGGGTTCCACCTCAGATTTCAAACACTAGCAATTGTCTTGTTCGAAAATACGAATTTTGGGTCATGATTGTCATGTGGTACGAAAATCGCCTGAAAAGTCCAGATGAAATCGAGGACCGAGAGACCCTTATAGCATTCTTCTCCTATATTTATAACTGTTTCCGAGTTCTGTGTCAGATTTCAAACACTAGCCATTGTTTTGTTCAACAATACGAATTTCAGTCCATTTTTGTTGTATGGTACGAAAGTAACCCGAAAAGTTGAGATGAAATCGAGGACCGAGCGACCCTTATATCATTATTCTCCTTAATATATAACAGTGTTTTGGGTTCTGCGTAAGATTTCAAACACTAGTAATCGCTTAGTCCGAAAATACAGATTTTGATACATTTTTGTCAAGGGGTATGAAAATCGCCCAAAAAGTCCAGATGAAATCGAGGACCAGGAGTCTCTGATAGCATTCCTCTCTTAAATTTATAATTGTGTTTCGAGTTCTGCGTCAGATTTCAAACACTAGTAATCGCTTAGTCCGAAAATACAGATTTTGATACATTTTTGTCAAGGGGTATGAAAATCGCCCAAAAAGTCCAGATGAAATCGAGGACCAGGAGTCTCTGATAGCATTCCTCTCTTAAATTTATAATTGTGTTTCGAGTTCTGCGTCAGATTTCAAACATTATCCTTCGTCTTGTTCGATAATACGGATTACGGTCCATTTTTTGCGGGTGGTACGAAAATCTCCCCAAAAGTCTAGATAAAATCGAGGATTGAGAGTCCCTTATAGTATTCTTCTTCTAAATTTATAACTGTGTTTCAAGTTCTGCGTCAGATTTTAAATACTAGCCATCATCTTGTTCGAAAATAAAAATATTGGTCCAATTTAGTCTGGAGGTACGAAAATCTCTTGAAATATCCAGATGAAATCGAGGACCAGGAGACTATTATTGCATTCTTCTCCTAAATTTATAGCTGTGTTTCGGGTTCTGAGTCACATTTCTAATACAAGCAATCGTTTGGTCTGAAAATACACATTTTGGTCCCTTTTTGTCAGGTGGTACGAAAATCGCCCGAAAAGTCCATTGTTGAGACGAAATCGAGGACCCAGAGTCTCTTATAGCATTCTTCTCCTAAATTTATAATTGTGTTTCGGGTTCAATGTCAGATTTCAAACACTATCCATTGTTCGAAAATACGGATTTCAGTCCATTTTTTGCGGGTGGTACGAAAATCTCCCCAAAAGTCAAGATGAAATCGAGGATTGAGAGTCCCTTATAGCACTCTTCTTCTAAATTTATAACTGTGTTTGGAGTTCTGCGTCAGATTTTAAATATGAGCCGTCATCTTGTTCGAAAATACGGATATCGGACGCGAAAATACTGTTATATATTTAGGAGAAGAATACTGTTATGTATTTTCAAACCAGACGATGGCTAATGTTTGAAATCTGAATTGGAACCTGAAACACTATTTTATATTTAGGAGAAGAATGTCAAAAGGGTCTCTCGGTCCTCGATTTCAACTGGACATTTCGGGCAATTTCGTACCACCCTCTACAAAAATGGACCAAAATCTGTATTTTCAGACCAGACGATGGCTAGTGTTTTAAATCTGAGGCGAACCCGAACCACTGTTATATATTTAAGAGAAGAATTCAATATGGGTCTCCCGATCCTCGATTTCATATGGACAATTCAGGCGATTTTCGTACCATCCGATAAAAATGGACCGAAATCCGTATTTTTGAACAAGACGATGGATAGTGTTTGAAAACCGTTGCAGAACCCGAAACGCAGTTATAAATTTAGGAGAAAAATGCTATGATAGTCTCCTGGTCCTCGATTTCATCTGGACATTTTGGGTGATTTCTGTACCACCCGATTAAAATGGATCAAAATTCGTATTTTCAAACAAGATGACGGCTAGTGTTAAAAATCCGACGATATCTTCGGACTTTTAGGGAGAATTTCGTACCCCTCGATAAAAATGGACCAAAATGGGTGTTTTTGAACAAGACAATGGCTACTGTTGAAAATCTGACGCGGAACTCGAAACACTGTTTTATATTTAGGATATGATTGCTATAAGGTTCTCTCGGTCCTCGATTTCATCTGGACTTTTCCGGCGATTTTCGAACCACCCGACAAATATGGACGAAATCTGCATTTTTGGGCCAAACGAGGGCTAGTGTTTGATATTTGATGAAGAACCCGAAGCACAGTTATAAATTATGGAGAAGAATGCTATAAGGGTCTCTTGGTCCTCGATTTCATCTGGACTTTTCGGGCGATATTCGTACCACCTGACTAAAATGGATCAAAATCCGTATTTCTGAACAAGATGATGGCTATTGTTTGATATTTGATACGGAAACCGAAACACAATTATAAATTTAGAAGAAGAATGCTATAAGGAACTCTTGGTACTCAACTTCATATGGACTTTTTAGGCGTGTTTTGTACCCCTTTACAAAAATTGACCAAATCTATATTTTTGGACTAGACGATGGCTAGTGTTTGAAATCCGACGCAGAACCCGAATAACTGTTATATATTTAGGAGAAGAATGCTATGAGGGTCTCTCGGTCCTCGATTTCATTTGGACTTTTCCGCGATTTCGTACTACACGACAAAAATGTACCGAAATCCGTATTTTCGAAAAAGACGTGGCTAGTGTTTGAAATAAGCACGGAACCTGAAACACATTTGTAAATTTAGGAGATGAATGTTATAAGAGTCTCTTGGTCCTCGATTTCATCTGGACATTTCCGGCGATTTTCGTACCACCCGCCTAAAATGGACCGATATCCGTGTTTTTGGAAAAAAATGACGGCTAGTGTTTGAAATATGACATGAAACCCGAAACACAATTAAAATTTAAAAGAATAATGCTAAAAGGGTGTCTAGGTCCTCGATTTCATCTGGACTTTTCGGGCGATTTTCGTATCCCTCTACAAAAATGTATCAAAATCTGTATTTTCGGACCAGACGATGGCTAGTGTTTGAAATCTTATGCGGAACCCAAAACACTATTATATATTTAGGAGAAGAATTCTATTAGGGTATCCCGGTCCTCGATATCATCTGGTATTTTCGGGCAATTTTTGTAGCACCCGACAAAAATGGACCGAAATCCGTATTTTCGAACAAGACGATGGATAGTGTTTGAAATCTGACACGGAACACGAAACACAATTATAAATTTAGGTGAAGAATGCTATTAGAGTCTCCTAGTCCTCGATTTCATTTGGACATTTTGGGTGATTTTTGTACCACCTAACTAAAATTGATCCAAATCAGTATTATCGAACAAGATGATGGCTAGTGTTTGAAATCTGACGCAGAAACCGAAACACTATTATAAATTTAGAAGAACAATTCTATAAGAGACTCTCGGTCCTCGATTTCATCTGACCTTTTCGGGTGAGTTTCGTACCACTCGACAAAAATGGACCAAAATCTATATTTTCAAACCAGACAGTGGCTAGTATTTGAAATATGACGCGGAACATGAAACACTGATATATATTTAGGAGAAGAATGTTAAAAGGGTCTCTCGGTCCTCGATTTCATCTGCAATTTTCGGCAAATTTTCATAACACCCGACAAAAATTGACCCAAATCCGTATTTTCGAATAAGACGATGGATAGTGTTTGAAAGCTGACACGGAACCCAAAAAAAACTTATAAATTTAGGAGAAGAATTCTACAAAAGTCTTCTGGTCCTCGATTTCATCTAGACATTTCGGGCAATTATCGTACCACCCGACTAAAATGGAACAATATCCATATTTTCGAACAAGATGATGGCTATTGTTTGAAATCTGACGCGGATAACGAAACCCAATTATAAATTTAGAAGAAGAATGTTATTAGGGTCTCTCGGTCCTCGATATCATTTGGACTTCTGGGGCGATTTTCATACCACCAGACAAAAATGGACCGAAATCCGTATTTTCGAATAAGACGATGGATAGTGTTTGAAATCTGATGCGGAACCCGAAACAATGTTATATATTTAGGAGAAGAATTCTATAAGGGTCTCCCGGTCCTCGATTTCATGTGGACTATTCGGGCGATTTTTGTACCAGACAAAGAAGGACTGAAATCCGTATTTTCGAACAAGACGATAGATAGGGTTTGAAATCTGACGTGGAACATGAAACACAGTTATAAATTTAGGATAAGAATGCTATAAGAGTCTCTTGGTCCTCGATTTCATCTAGACATTTCAGGCGATTTTTCTACCACCCGACTAAAATGGATCGAAAATTGTATTTTCGAACAAGATTATGGCTAGTGTTTGAAATGTGAAGCGAAAACCGAAACACATTTATAAATTTAGAAGAAGAATTTTATTAGTGTCTTTCATCTCCCGGTCCTCGATTTCATCTGAACTTTTCCAGCGAGTTTCGTACCCCTCGTCAAAATTGGACCGAAATCTGAATTTTTGGACCATACGAGGGCTAGTGTTTGAAATTTAACACGGAACCCAAAATACAGTTATAAATTTTAGAGAAGAAAGCTATAAGGGTCTCCCGGTCCTCGATTTCATCTGGACTTTTCTAGCAATTTTCGTACCACTTGACTAAAATGGACCGAAATCCGTATTTTCGAACAAGACGACTGCTAGTTTTTGAAATCTCACACGAAATCCGAAACACAATTGTAAATTTAGGAGAAAAATGCTATAAGAGTCTTTTGGTCCTCGATTTCATCTGGACATTTGGCCAATTTTCTTTCCACGCAACTAAAATGGATTGATATATGTATTTTCGAACAAGATGATGGGTAGTCTTTGAAATCTGACGCGGAACCTGAAACACATTTATAAATTTAGAAGAAGAATGCTATAAGGGTCTCTCGGTCCTCGATTTCATCTG